>NC_090265.1:1804057018-1804363684 GCF_040414725.1 Anabrus simplex
CTCCCCATGCTTCTTCTCCTGTATAGGCTCTATATAATCCTATAAGTCTAGTTTTCTCCCTTCTCTTACTTAAAGTTTCCCACCCAAGTTCCTTTAACATTACACTACTCTTTCTCCTGAAATCCCCTGTTACAAATCTTGCTGCTTTCCTCTGCACACTATCTATTTCTTTTATTAGGTATTCTTGGTGAGGATCCCAAAACACTGTTTGCATATTCCAATAATGGACGAACCGTACTCAAGTAACTTTTTTCTTTTAATTCTTTGTTGTATCCTTTAAGTAGCCTCATTATGACATGTAACGATCTGTATGCTTTCCCAACAATGTCATCAACATGACCCTTCCAGTGCAAATTACTTTCAAATTTTACACCTAAGTATTTGCACTTGCCATCTTTTGGGATAACTACCTCATCCAAAGTATATTCAAATTCAGTTTTAAAGCTCCTGTTTGTAAATGTTAGTACGGTACTTGGAAGAGTTCTGGACCAGCCGCAGCTACTGCGCCTGAGCGTGGGCCTCTCACTTGCTACGGCGTGTGTGGAATGTTAACTACACATACTCGGAGGTAATTAGGTGTGGGGCAAGGTGCTGTGACTGGCTAAGGGGGTCAACTACATGTGGAATGAGAACACCACACTCAGAGCTCATTATGTCAGAGGTAATTAATTTTCTTGAAAGGTTACTGTTGTGGACAAGGCACAGCATTTGCTTTAATAGGTCACTTGCTGGTGAAAGCTAAACAGGATGTTAGTTTATGTAAAAAAAATGATCCCTCCCTCCTCTCTTACTGTGGGTGAGGGGAAACACTAAGGAGTGCTACAGTGCAGCTCTTACTAGGCAAGATCCGCTTTCTAACTTGTTGAAGGTTATCTCCATCACGAACAGGATGTTTATGGTAGGTTGTAATTTCGAGTGAAGGTGAACCAGTGACAAGTCCAGCCTACTGGTGAGGAGTGAAGGTGGTGGCAGGGAGTATTTAAGGAACAGAGCACGACATGAAAACTATCATCTAGTTGGAAGAGTTCTTTACTACTACTTTTCTTTCCTCTTCAGTAAGTGTAAGTTTATTTAGTTTGTTAATTTTAAAAGATATAGCAGCTTCAACAGAATGGATATGTTAATGAAATTAAACAAAATTGCAAAGGCACCACAATTTCATAATAGAAAACTAAGCGAGTTGCAACCTAACCATCCATTTAAGGTTAAAGCGCTGAGAGCGGTAGAAACAAGATTTGGGAGGAAAATAATCGTTGATATAGAAGGGGAAGATGAGGAGACTGTGAGTGTTTTCCTGCCGGCGCAATTCGCAAAACTTACAGCAGAAGAAATAGAAGAAATGAATTCTCTAAAAAACAACTTGAGAATGATGTGCAAAGGCATGGAGAGGGGCTACAATCATGTGTGCTTCCTACAGTAGAATGTCAACAGTTACGACATCTATTTTAACTAAGTAAGTATGCAGAGAGTATTTTCGTTCTTAATGTAACTTTTTTCACCGTATTTGTATAATTATTTTGTTAATTGAAAATAGTATGTGTTGCTTCTTTTCAGGTCCGTGGTGTTGCTATGATGAAGTGGAAGAAAGTTGAGATTAAACCAGGAACTGAACATCAAGCATATCCATGCATACAGAGCCGGCGTCTGCAATCACATCGAGAGGAGGATGTGGTCGCTACTTCACAGCCTGTTGAAGATGAAGCGGGACAACTGAGCGCACAACAAGAACAAGAAGAAGTGAGTGCTAATTGTATTGAACTATGGAACAGAGGGTGTGCACTTTTTCATTTTACAGTATGTGTGACGAACCTGAGTAAAGCATATGAAAGCCAGCAGGAGGTGACAGCTGCTGTAGTGCGATTTCTTTTAAGTGAATTCTCAAGTAATGAACATTTTTTACTATTTGTAGGCTATAATACATTCGAAGAAATTTACAAGATTGAATTTTCCTTTTCTTCACAAGAATCGAATAAAATTTCCTATTACCGGAATACATTGTTAGGGAAGCTTCAGGATGAGTTTCCAAGCGAAGCTGTTCACTGTTCACTAGATGTAGCAGGGAGTGAGCTAGCTCGTTGGTTATACTGTGTGATGACGGATTGTACATTCTTGATAAGTCGTTGCTACAGCAACTGCTGGACTTGTCTTGAGAACGCAGAAAAAATTAGCACCAAAACGTAAATTTTTTTTGTAGTCATGGAGTATCCTGCGAGCAAACGTAGAAAACTAGACATTAATTTACAGACAGATGAAGATGACGGAAGAAAGCAAGCTCATTTTGATAGAGCGTTTGAACGCATTCGCGAGTTTATGAGGGAGGTAAATGGATCAATACTAATTTCATATCGGTTCGAACTTAGCGAGGAGCGAGAAGAAACTCAGTTCGAGCTGATTGAGAATCTTAACGAGCTAGAGGAAATGCGTAATGGGATGTTAGAAATTTATTTTCACGCTCACGCTGTTAATGGACTAACTTTTCAGATAGAAGATTTGTCTGCTTTCCAGTGTAAACAAATCGAGGAAGCTTTCCGGCGCAGAGTGTACACACTAGCGGTGGTAAATGTTAACAATGATTTCTTACTCCCCGAAGAGTCCCTAGATAAATCGTACGTGTGGTTTAATAAATACGTGAAGGGAGCACTTAAGACACAAGCATTAAAAGTAAATACCGTTCTCTGCACACAACATGTCCTTCACGATAACATCGATAACAATTATTTTCATTCAAGGAACGCGGAAATTACTGAAGGTACTAATTTAAGAGAATGGTACAACGAACATGTAACGAAACCGATTCTGAAAAAAATATCAGAGTTCGAGGCTCGTGATTCGGGATGGTCTCTGCTACGAATTCGTGAATTGCGGATAAACATTAATAAAAATGTAGGTTTTCACGTGGGCAAGTCGCCAACTAGTCTAACGTTGCCTACAGCAATTAGAAACAAGAAAGCAGTTATTAATCTGCAGAACACACGAGATGCTTGCTTTGCGTGGAGTGTAGTTGCTGGCTTAGTTCCAGCTAAACATCATGTAGATCGCATTTCTTCTTATCCACATTATAATGCAATTTTAAATTTAAAAGACATACCAATCCCGATGGAAATGAGATACATGAGAACATTTGAAGAACAAAACGAAATCTCCGTGAATGTATTCGGAGCGCAGTATGACGAGAACAACTGGGTGTGCATAGGACAGAATAATGACAAAAAAGAGTTTACTCTTGTACCTTTGTACATTTCACATAAAACGTGTGAAAAGATCGTAGATCTTCTAATGCTTCAGATTGACGACAGTGAGAAGTATCACTTTTGTTTGATTAAGAATCTTCCACGTCTTGTGCACTCATCTCTTACGAAGAACCATAATAGAATTTATATTTGCAGACGGTGTTTGACTTACTTTTACAATAAGGAAAAATTAGCTTTGCATACTAATAACTGTATACAATTTCCGGTGGGCAAAAGTATAATGCCTTCGGATAGGGAAAGGCTAGTGTACTTTGCAGAGTATAAGGTTAAAGAGACAGTGCCTTTTATTGTGTATGCTGACACAGAATGCATACTGAAACCTGTGTCTACTTGTTTTCCAAATGATAACACGTCACAATCAACTCCAATTCACGAACATGTGACATACAGCGTAGCATATTATTTACACTGTAGTTTTGACAGAGATTTGTGCTCTTTCAAACTCTATCGAGGTAGTGATTGTGTTAAATAGTTCGTAGATGAGATGTATAACTTGGTGGACACACTTGCGCCCTATTATTTTGAAACGAAACCGATGTTAGCATTAACTGTTGAGCAAGAAAATGAATTTCTCTCGTCTACATTATGTCATATATGTGAGAAGGAAATTGCAGATAATGAAATTAAAGTTCGCGATCATTGTCATTTAACGGGTGTTTACAGGGGATCAGCACATCAATTGTGTAACTTACAGTATCGTAAAATTTCTATCTTGCCGTTAGCATTCCATAATTTGACAGCCTATGATTGTCATTTTATAATTAGAGAACTGCATAGGAAGGGAGGGGATGTTGTGACAAATCTCAGAACGAACATTAAACTAATAGCAGTGAACATGGAACGATACAAAGGATTTTCAAACTTTATACGTTATAATCAAAGACAATGTGTTGAACTAAGATTTATAGACACTTACAACTTTATTCCTTTTTCGCTGGACAAAATGTCCCTATTACTTAGTGACGAGTCAAAGCTTGTAACGAGACGGTATTTCACCGATGATTTACAGTTTAAACTCGCTTCTCGGAAAGGGATATTTCCATACGAATATGTTACTAGTATGGAGGTGTTAGACGACACTAGTTTACCGTCAAGGAGTTCATTCTTTAGCTCTTTAAAGGGTGAAACTGTTTCGGAAGAAAACTACGCGTTTGCTCACCTTATTTGGAATAAGTTTAATTGTAAATCGTTGGGTGAATATTCTGATCTTTACTTGAAAATCGATACTTTACTCTTGGCCGATGTATTTGAAAACTTTAGATTGAGTGGAAAAAAGACATATGGTATTGATGCCGCTCATTTCTACACGGTACCGTCTATGGCATGGAGTGCTATGAAGAAAATAACAGCTGTCCAGCTAGAATTACTTCAAGATGTCGACATGCTGCAGTTTTTTGAACGCTCCATACGCGGTGGTAATGTGCAATGCGTTACGCGGCATGCAGTAGCAAATAACAAGTACATGTTAACATACGATGAGTCCAAACCGGAATCATACATAATGTACTTTGACGTGAACAATTTGTATGGATTCGCTATGCAAGAGTTTCTTCCAACGGGCGGCTTTCAATGGGTCGAAAACGTTGAGAATTTAGACATTATGAATGTAGTAGATGAAGCAGATGTTGGGTTTATGGTAGAAGTTGATTTAATCTATCCGCCAGAACTTCATGATAAACATGCCGATTATCCATTGTGTCCTGAAAAATCTACGAAACTAATGAGCAGTCTTTACAACAAGGAACGGTATGTTCTTCATTATAGGCTATTAAAACAGTGTGTAGAATTAGGTATGAAAGTAGCTCGCATTTACAGAGCGATTCAGTTTAATCAGAGCGCATTGTTAAAATGCTACATTGATTTGAATACAGAGAAACGAAAGTTAGCAAAAAATGAGTTCGTGAAAAGTTTCTATAAATTAATGAATAACGCAATTTTTGGTCGTTCATTAATGAACGTAAGGAAGCTGCGCGACGTCAGATGGGTCACACAGTGGAAGGGTCGTTCTGGTGCACGTACTGTGACCGTATCGGCACAATTAATATTTATTTCAAGTGATATGCTTGGTAAGGAAGCAGGCAGCAAGCTTTCTTTGTGTGGATGTTAGGAGTACCATCAGATTGTGCAATAGGGCGCCCGCCAGAGCGGCGCCTCACACACCCACTGGGTGGCTTAAAGAATCCCCGAACTAGGCACACGTCATAGAAGAAGCAGCAGAAGAACACTATTTGGCGACCCCATATTGAAAAACAAATGCCAGCGTACAGCGATGCCAGAGCGATCGGGCCAAATTTAATGTGTTTTCAGCGTAAATAAGGCTTGATTAACAAAACTGCATCCGTCAGAGCAGTGTGCAGGATTTTGGTTGAATTATGAAGTCAGGAGTTCTGATAGATAATACTCTCCAAGCGAAAGGCGTTGGTAAACAACTTATATAACTGGGTTAGCGTACGGACGCGATGGCTGAAACCAGATGTCTTTGGGGATTCACCATTTCCCTTCCGATGTTATAAATTAATTACGGCAGATCCGCCGAACATAATCAACTCCGCATGGCATAGCGCACTTGTGCGTAACATAGTCACACAATCTAGCGTATTGCTGATGTCAACAGGCTGGTTTATCCAGGAGAGGTAAAAATTAGAGTGGGGACATGGCACGCTTGCCACCCCTATTCCCGGCTTTGCTATAAGTTGTTGCAGATTCTCGGGGGAGTCTTCAGTCGGGACAAAGGTATTTGCGCGACATCCGATCGCGAAGTAAACTCTGAATATTTGTCATTATGTCGTAGGTAGTGACTGTGAAAGGTTGAGGACGCCGTGGGGATCAAACTCTAGACGGAGAACGCTCATCGCGAGGTTGATGTCTGTAGCAGTAAGGGAGCTCATCTTTCGGGGAGTCTAACTTTGGGATTTCGTAAACTTTGTTTCAAAAGAAAATCAGATCGTGTGAAGAAATACTATCAGTTTAAATCCATGTAACATTGAGAGTAGGATTTCAGGATCAGATTATCACACTAAGTAACGGGGAATGATAAGTACAGGATCTGAATGATCTAGACAAGAAATTAGGAGAAGGACGGTTGATATAAGTCACGGAAGTAGGAGGCGATAGACTTGGGAAGGAGGAGATCATGAATTTTCAACTCGCCTAATTTAAACGAAATAGACTAGCTGAGATATCCATAATAATTAGCATCACGTAACTTGCATCGGTCTAGAACGATAGAGGGGAAGTTGTATGGTGTCGAGTGATCAACAAGTGTGCAAGATTGTGTAAATATAATTGCAGTGATTTGTTTACCAGGAAGATGGATTACTCCAGAAAAATCATCAAACTCCTATAACCCAGGACTGCACGAGCCAGCGACATGGAGTGAGCACCAATGGCAGGCAGGGCCAGAAAAACGTACAAAACTGTTGAGTATTGGGCTATTTTCTTCCAATGTTAGTATTTCCCCTTGTAAATAGAGTTACTGTCAAGATAGGGTTAATGATGATGTAATTGATAGGTTAATTACCTGGAGTGGTCGGATGACCCTTGTTTAGTTTGATTTTTGTAAGTAGATATGGGAAGGAAGTGAACAAGGAAGGATGTATAGAGTTTGGGACCCCTTTTAAAGGACGAATGCGCATGCTATACTATATATTTTTGTTATGAGTGCTGAGAAGATTTGAGAGGGAAAATAACTAGAAAATTGAACAGGTTAATGCCGTAAATTTCATCTGCGCGACTGCAAAAGACGAGCAGGGAATAGTAGGTGACAGGATCATTAACATGTGCCTATACAGAAATTAAGGTGGAATAGTGACAGCACTAAATTCATAAATGTAAAGGCAGTAGTTTGTTTTGCATGCTAGTGTATAAGTTTGGCTGTAACTGAAGATGTTCGAGAAGATATGTGCGAAGGTTCAAACCCGACCCCCCTACACATTAGTTAGGCTAATGAAGTAGAGATTTTCTAGATGAATTTGATCATGTATGATTATTATTATTATTATTATTATTATTATTATTATTATTATTTCCTTATAATGATTTGATCGATATTTTTATACCGATTCATTTCAAGCAACAGGTTAGGGGATTATTATTATTATTATTATTATTATTATTATTATTATTATTATTATTATTATTATTATTATTATTATTATTATTATTATTATTATTATTTCTTATGTAACTTGATCAGTGTTTTATACCGATATATTTCAAGCAACAGGTTAGAGGATTATTATTATTATTATTATTATTATTATTATTATTATTATTATTATTACTATTTTCTAAAAGTAATTTGAATGGTGATTTTATACCGATAGATCTCGAACATAAGGGTAGTATCTGACAGGTACACAATCTCGCCTCAGAGGCGAAGAAATGGGAATATTGCTGTGGTCAGTGGCTGACGTATGGCGAACATTAGGAAGGAGAGAAGATACAAGTCGAACACCAGACGTCCAGATATATGAGAGAATTTGATGTGCGGTAACGATTGAATTTGAGAAATGATTCTCGTGTATTGAGAGTATGTGGGCTGGCTTGAGCAATGAATAGATTGCGCCAGTCTCTAATGAATTAAATTTTATAGACACAATAATCCTAGCGTGAAGCAGGTTGGTTGGTGCCTTTAGCTCCCAGACAGTGGAGAGAATAACCGCAGTGATTTACGAGCCAGGAGAAAGGGAGTGACTTGCAAGGGGAAGCCCCGGCATGAGCGAAGAAGCTGGTCGTGCTAACAGGCTGCTTTGCTTTTAAGAAATAATGACAGCAGAGTTCTGTAATTGCCACATATGCCGTAAGCCACGAACCACGAAGCAATGTAGATGTTCCCGTTGTAAGACAGTGTTCACATGAGTAGAGTAAATTAGGGTTTGATTGCAGGATCTTTGTTGGAGACGAACATAGTTTCCAGTTCGAACCTGGACTGCACATAGACACGACGACTACTCGCACATGTAGCGGGTCCTACGAGATGAAATACAGCCATTTGTATTTTGTGTTGTTGTATAAATATGTGTTTCTTTTTCAGGGTGTGATCTTGTTTTGTGTTATGTACTGTTCTGCGCGAATTTAGACTTCGTGAAATTTCACTGATAGTTGTTGTAAGTGACGAGTTCGTTGTCAAGCCTGTGTTCGTGTGATCTTTATTTCAATTTTCGTCTAATTTGTGGAGACGCGCAATATTATTTTCTTTTCCATGGTTTACGTAAAACATATGTTTATTTCTCCAGTATACCTTTTATTCACGTATAGATATTTGGTGGCGGTAGATATAAGATAAATGACCACTCCGGGGTAGTAGATATGGGATTCGGTCCCAGGGAATACTGATATTTGGAGGAAAATGGTTCGTAATTGTAACTGTAAATAGGTAATCTGTGTTATGTTTTGTTTTGTGTAACTCTCAACAGTTTTGATATCCAACGGGTGATAGACAGACAAAACCGGTGGTAGGAACGTAGTATGTGTACGAGGATGGTCAGGTATCCATCAGATTGTTGGTTCGGATGGAAGTCTTCTTTCATTTGAAATATTCTTAGGAACTGTGCTCATCCACATAAATATTCTAATGGAATGTGGATGAAGTTTAGCTGATGGATGGTAACACGGATTTTACCGTTGCTAAGTATTTGTATTCAACTTGTCAATTTATATTAGTTTACCAAGGATGTCATAGTGTTTGTATAGATTTCAACGAGCTTTTTAGTAAATGAGAGAAACTTATTTATGCCTATCCTTTACCGAAAAACAAGTATCCAAAAACCTCTTCCGTTCATTGTAGGCCTTTAAGTTAGTTTAAGTTTGATAGCCTTTACGTTCCGCTAACGGTCTTCGGCCCTGAGGAGTCCGTGTTCAGACCTCAGGAACGGGAGAGTGGCTCTGACCTGGCTGTGCTGTATGGCCGATAACTCCTCATGTGAGCGGATTAATGATACAATCCCAATGAGGGGAAATCGGCACAGGCCGAATAGGTCCCTTGACTATCGACTTCCGTGGAGCATGGTCCCATGTGTTCGTGACCCGAAAGGGTTGGTTTGTTGTCACATGGTCCCATGAGTCACGGGGGACGGTGGGAAAGGTCCCAGTACGTTGATCTCAAGAGCAAACTTCAAACGTCGTATTATAGTAAACGAACAGTGTATGATTATCGAAATGAGGAAACTTCAAATTCTTCACAATCAACCGGTTTATCTCGGTGCTACAATTTTAGATTTGTCAAAAATGAAAATGAACGATGTTCACTACAACGTTATTTTGAGAAACACAGATTCAAACTCACAACTACTATACGCTGACACCGACAGTTTGATATACAATTTTTCATTTGATATATATGAGTTTATGAAGGAAAATTCATTTTTTGATACAGGAAATTATGTTGAGAATAATCCTTTCCAAATTGAAAGAAAAAATTCAGGTGAAATAGGTTTGATGGAGGATGAAAACGGTGGAAGTATTGTTGAAGAATTTGTAGGTTTGCGACCAAAGGTGTATGCTATTAAGTTGTGTGAAAAAGAGAAACCTACATGTAAACCTAAGGGTGTCAAAAAATGTTGTCGATCACTTTACAATTGATCAGTATAGACATTGTCTGTATGAAAGTGAACAAGTGACCAAACTACAAGTGTGCATTACTTCCAATTCTCATTCTGTTTTCACGGTTCGTCAATACAAACTAGCACTCACAGCTAATGATGACAAAAGGTACATCACAGATAACAAAATTAACACATTACCATTTGGACATTACAGTCTTGCGTAGAAAAGAAGTATAAATAATGTATAGCTATCTTGCAAAGTAGGTTTGCTTTTTTGTGAGCACCTCCTCCACTTCGTCATCAGTTTACCCTTCTGTATGAAAAATAATGTAATTTACTCTGAAGGTGAATATTAATTAATAAGAGGAGAAGCTCCTGTGATTACTTTAATCATTTTATTTTAGAAAATTTTGTTTCTTCTGTATTAAATTAAAGAAAAAATGTTATCTTATAGAATTTCAAACTAGATAAACACATCACTCGCTATTTCTTTTATTCAATGTATTGTACTGTATTGATACTTTTAAAGTACATTGTATACTATTAAGTTTATTTAATTATGAAAAATGTAATCTTATAGAATATCACTCGCTGTTTCTTTTATTGCAATGTATTTATACTTTCTCTTATAAAGTACATTGTATAATATGGTACTGTAAGTTAACTTTCTATCATATATTAAAGTGCATTGTAAACCTTTATTTAATCTTTTTTCTTTTTCGAAAAAATAAAACTCTACACTAGATGATCAAAAAGTTGTTTTTCTTTCAACTATACTGCGCTACCTCTCCTTTTATTCCTTGTACTCTAACTAAAGTAGGAGTAGGAGAATGAAAAAAGAGAACATATTTCTTTTTTACAATGAAGTTTATTGAATAGGAAACTACAGAGGTTTTTTAAAATATAAAATTTCGATTGAATTTGTAACTGCAACCACGAGGAGAGATCTGCAGAGACTGAATCTTCGACTGCCACCAGAGGAGAGACCTGCAGAGGCGGGAAAAAAGAAAGAAAAATTAGTTGATAGCAGCATAAAACAGAAAAAGCAAGCAAGAAAAAGGAAACTAATATTTTTTCTTTACCTTAATAATTGATGAAATAGTAACTAATATCAAGCTCGGGCGTTGTTGTTGTTGTTGCCACTATGAGGAGAGACCTGCAGAGGAGAAAAAATAAATTAGTAGTTGAATAAAACCGAAAAAGCAAGCAAGGAAAAAAGGATGCTATTATATCTATTTTTTTCTTCACCTTAATAATTGATGTATTAGTAGCTGATATCAAGCTCGGACGATGTCGTTGTTGTTAACCCCTGAATCCTGACAAGCATGGTGTAAGTTCGCCTTCAGATGATCTGGTAGATACTGCCAGAGGGCACTTAACTGATGTTGTTCGTAAATAGATAATATGTTTTCAGGGAAGAAAGCCCACTCAAATTCATTGAATCTGCTCACACCTTCTTTCTTAAATTTGTTTATCACTGAACACACTATTCTCATCACACCATCTGACGATTTTAACAAACTATGAACTGCGTGAACGTTGAACATAGCACAGCTGCCTGAATGTCATGCAACATGTGGTAAATGGCGCGGACAGTCAACGGGGAAACACTCGTTACGCATTGTTCTTAAATCCGGTACACCTTCTATAGTGTTCAAGTCAATTATGCATGTACGAGGATACTTTCGCAGTGCTAATAGACGTAACTCATTAACACAGTTGCACACAACCAGATATTGGTATTGTTGTTCACTGAGAAGGTTGAAAAACGACGTAAGCGTGAAATCTAAATTAGGCACACTCATACCTAACGGAGCAGTAGGTAACATATTTGTAGACGAATCTATATTACAACAGGCTATCTCGTAACCTCCACTAGGTAACCTCTGAATGTCAACTATCACTCCTCTTGGTTTTGCACTCATGGTGTGCTTGATATCGAAGAACTGAAGCAGAGAATCCTTACTCTCTCGTTTATATACACTATTAGAAAAAAGGAAGAAGAACTCGCGCAAGATTATTGGAAGAAAAATACTTCATTCGTTAGTGGTTTATAATTTATTATACGGTCATGAACAATAATGCAATGCAGAGTAGTGTTGGCTGGAATAGGTTCGTTTGTTTCAATTTCAACGCGAACATCTACAGAGGAAGATTTTATCGATTCTACCTGTTCCATGCAATTAATAACAACAATAGGACAATGCGATTGTAATTCACTTCGTGATATATTCGGTTCGGAACGGTTATCATCAAGCTGATAGTACGCATTACGAAACTTGATGAACATATCATACAATTCACTGCAGTCGCCATTGTTAAAATTAGCTACAGCCTTTTCATAGGGATAAAAGTTTGAATTTAAGAATACGGCAACGGATCGCATATTACAGTGATCGAACAGAGAAGAAGAAGCATTAATTTTCTTACGATCGGTTTGGAAAGCAAGCATAAAAACTCTCGGTTTTTCTATTTGTGACGTAGTCATAATAGTCCAATTAATTTTCGTTGAATTTGGAATAGTAGGTAACTCGTGATAACTCCACGATCGAAATGCTACAGGAATAGAAGGATTTTTTGGATTAACTTTATGCGTTTAACTTCTTCCTCATCGGACAGTATTAGAGTTGGTAGCTTTAGATACATTTTTCGTACTTTGACCTTAGCTGTATCTTCCGCGCTGGCTGAAAACAGTGCACATTTGTCATCTCTAGAACGAATAAAGATAAATTCAAGTTTACAGTTTATGAATGGTTTCCTGTAGTCTTCAAATAATCCGCAAAGAACATGCAGTGGGATAATTGCATGGAACAGCTTTGTAGTTGCGTGGGCAATATTAGCTTCATTTGGTGGATTTAGAAATCGATGGAAAATAGCCAGCATTTTGCAGCGCTAGCATTTCATTTTTAGAATAAGAGGCGAAAGTTTTTATAGCACTAGTCGTACCTACACGTCGAGTTCTTTCAATCTCTTTCCCATTCAATTCAACACGAATTTCATCGAAGAGATTTGCTGCAAAGTTTTGATCGGGAGCGGCTGTAGCTGAAGGTGTATTATCTGCGCTTGATCTAACTATTTCACCTTCGATGTGAACATCAGCTTCAGAGGGTAAAAAGATATGTTCTTGGTTGTGTACAGGAACCACGAATTTCATCGTTGGTTTCATATTTCGTGCCCGCATATGGATGATAGCTCCTTACTTCCCGCCTGGCAACTCTGTTGTCAAACATAACTTTGTCCGTTACGTTGAACATATTTCTCCTTGATGTTAGCGTGATTGTACACATAAAGAGACTAAAGTAGTTTTTGGTAGAAAATTAGAATTTATATGCTTTATCCTGTGGCAGTCGGTAGCATTGTAAAGTGATTACACACGAAAAGAGAGTAATGTTAGCTTGATTACACACGAAATAGAACTTATAGTAGTCGATAGCCTAGCGATTGTAAAAAGTCTTTATTTTTTGCGGTTAATTTGTTCTTGTCGCGTACACGATGAGATTGTTTTTTTAGCTTTACTCTATATTTTACTACTCTGGCTGCTTCCTCTTTTAATCCTCGGTTTTTTGACTGGTTGTTGTAAATTACCACCATGATGTTGTTGTTCAACTGTTCCTTACTCGAATGATAGTATATAAGAGTACGCTTTATGTTTTATATGATTACTGTATTTTTACTGGACGAATAAATAACTCTACTGTTACATCCTCATTTTGTAAGTCGATTGGGTTTTCGAACTGATCTTCGAGTACGACGGACATATGTTGAATAACACTAGTGTTTACCGGTAAGAAGCTTATAGTTGACGGTTGAACTACGATAGGATAGCCTGCTGGAACAAGCGGTTTAAAATTGTATAACGAATGCGTTCGTTTACCGTTGAGGTAGGAACCGGAACCTAACACGAGATTACAACATACGCGAATCGAGTTCACGTTATTAATTTTAATAATCTCCCCTGAAATATGTAATTTATTAGCTTCATATTTTTGTCGTGAAAATCCTAACAAATCAGCAATTGAGTCGGAAACATCAAAGTCTACGTCTATGTTTGAAGACATTTTACAGCGAAGATAATTCTTTTCATAAGTAATAGTAATACGTTTACTATCTCTAAAGGGTCATTCACGTCTTCGAGAATAGGGAAGTTGTTACAGTAATTATTGCTTCTTGAACTAGAGCTCCTATTTCCGAAAAAGTGTAACTACCTTCCGGTAATGTGAGTATAGTTGTTTTGTCTCCCTTCATTTTAATACCAATCTGGTTATTTGTGCTATTAACGCTCACGTTACCTATTTCATTCAGCTGCAATTCATGGTTAGCATATTTCTCATGTACATTTAACAGATAACCTAAGCTACTACCAACACTGTTCGATACATTGAAATCAATGTCAAACGGAGAATGCATAGTAGGTTTGTTGTTAATAGTCGAGATAAAAAAACTAAGTTTTGGAGTGTACTCCTGCAGAAATAGTTTTACATTTTTAATAGTTAGCAAACTTTCTATTTTTGCCACGAGATCTTCGAATTCATAAATACCTTCTGCCACACTCAAAATAATTTTTTTACAATTCAAATATATAGCGAACTTATTATTTTTACTAGTGACATTTCGAATACTATTAGATGTAAATAGTGCAGCAAGTCGTATTTCATAGAAGGAAGCTCTATTCAAATAAATCGGGGTTTCTAATACTACATCAATCTTCGAGCCTTTACCCTCGAGTGTAATCCGTCTTTCATATGGCATCGTGCACACTGAACACAAATACTAAGGTCGTGCTGTATTTATACAGTATAAAAATAGTAAACACAGATGACCACAAATTGATGAATTAAAAGTTTGATAAGAACGAAAATTATACCGAATGTAACAGTTTTTAAAATATTCTAATACCTCTTTAGGGGGACGTAAATTACCAAAACTATCGAAGTAGTACACATACGCACCTCGTTTACTGAACGCAACCCAGTGCGAACCAGATTTACTTATCGGATCTAAATTCAAAATACAACTCTCATTTTTACGATAAATTTTCGGTAACGTATCTCGCATAAACACACCTCTGAAGTAGGGAATTTTTAAACGAAATGCGTAACGATATAGATCTATGTTAGTTAAGGCTCTATTCGGCAGGCCTTCCATTATCTTTTGTATGCTGGAGGATTTAAGTAAATGCCCTTTCCTTTGTTTCGAGTAGAAAGTCCTTTCCCACGCATCGCTTCTAGCATTCGATTGTGGCGTTTCTTTTCTTTTAATTCTTCCTGTGCGGTTTTCGCCTTGTTTACAGCCGATGCTATACCCGCAGCTCCACTTGCTAGACCGCCCAAGCCCGACAAGGCTGCAAATATCGGAAGGAGTGGAAGAAAACCACCTTTCTTTATTACAGCATGCTGTCCTTTTTTTGGTTTTACACGTTCTCTTCGTTGATTTGATTTTCTTCTTCGTCTACCCCCACCTACTTTAGATTTCGCTTTCATAATACCCGTAACTGCTAGTGCAGCTGCTCTTTCTCCTAATGATGCGTCCTGAGAGTTTACACGAGACCAAGCCTTAGAGGCTAAGATTTCATCTGCTTCTTTCCTTCTGTTCTGGACTTTGTATGTAGCATGAGCGATATCGTGTTCTTTACATGCCTTATCTAATAGATTTATTCCTTGTTCACCACGCTTAAGTCGTTATTTTAACTTTGTCCCAGGTCCATAAAATTCATAACCTGGTATGTGCAATTCTACTGGTAAATTATCTATAGCTTTATTAAGAACTTTGCCTATTATTCCTCCTTTCCCTACTCGTTTACATGGAGCTGCTACAACGTTGCGTCTTCGACGCAGCATACTCAAATAAGAGCCCCTGCTAGCAAGTGTGTTATTATATACGAAGTACATTTTTACACGATGTGCAACTGTTGAGTACTAAAATGTATGTAAGTTTATTTTAATTCTTTTTTTGAAGGTAGGAAGATAATTATATAAATAAGAGAGATATTTTTCTGCTCTCCTCATTTTACAACGTCATGGCGTACATTCCTCGTCCGTTAAATTTAAAATCTGAGGTAGATCGGTTAGGTACTTTCGCTAGATGGCGTGTGCCGTGAGCAGACCCCGTAAGTTTAGCTAAAGCTGGATTTTACTTCACGGGATACTTAAACGCAGTTAAATATACTTTTTACGGAATCGAATTATTTTCGTGGGAAAAAGATGATGATCCGTTAACAGAACACATAAAATGGTCACCTTCTTGTCGGCATATGAGGGGTTGTGAAGTTGGCAACATATTATTAGATCACTATAACAGGACAGCTCTACCAGCACTTCTTAATACTACGTGTAGTGTGATGCACGAACCATTTTGGAGCTAGATAAGTAAAACAGAAGGTAAAAAAGTTCATGTTTATTTAATAATCAACAATAACTTTGAGAAAAAAAAAGAAATCCACTGTACGTGTTGCTCCTGTGCACTCGATCGTTGAAAATTATTATCATCAAAAGAAAGTGATGGTAAAGGCAATAAAACAATCGTTATCTTTACCTGTTGCAAATCTGAACGACACAAAACGTTCAGTAAGAAAGAAAAATAAACATAGTAAACTGTTGCCGGACACAATACGCGGTATCATATGCGGTCAATCGAATGCAGGGAAGACTAATGTAATGATTAATTTGTTATTGCAACCGTACGGGTTACGATTTGAGAATGTGTATGTTTACTCAAAATCATTGTCGCAGAAGAAGTATATTGAGCTAGAGAAGCTTTTAAAATCTATTAAAGAAATAAAATGTGAGTTTTACTCTGATCGTGAGCAAGTAATACCGCCAGAAAAAGCTCAAAGAAATTCCGTTTTTATTTTTGACGATGTAGCAAGCGACAAACAGCAGCACATGAAAGTCTACTTTAGTAGAGGTCGACACCATATCGTGGATGTTTTTACTCATGTCAGACCTATTCCTGCATTCCCAAACAACTTATTAGAGACAACAATAATTTCATTATTCTGTTTAAACAAGATGCAAGAAATCTTCGTCATGTCTACGACGATCACGTGAACACCGATATGAGTTACAACCAGTTCACTGATTTATGTTATCGTTGTTGGTCACAGTCGAAATTCAGCTTTCTCGTTATCGATAAGGATAGCGAAATAAGCAGAGGTCGGTATCGTAATGGATTCGATATATTTTATGTGATATAAATACGACAGTGTATACATTAACGAACTCATGTTCGAATTGTTGAGTAGAGAAAGAACATCACGATGGCATCAAACAACAGAACCAGTAACGTGTATGTAACGCGACCATCATCACGACATGATATTGCTACTAAATCATATGTAGATGAAAAAATGTTGGTTAATACAAATTACGTAACATCAACATCTGACGGAAACTTAAGTATTCATGGTAAAGGTTTAAAGAACGTAGGCAATCCTATAAGCATGGAGGATGCTTTTAATAAAAATTATGTGTTAAAAACCGTTAAGGACAGTATTAATAAAGAAGAAATACAACGCGACATTTTAGATCTTAAAAATGAAATACGTGACATATGTGAACTAGAAGAGGATGCAGTTGATTTTAAGAACAAAAGGCTGAAAGGAATTGCTGCAGTGATGAATGGAAACGAAGCAGTTTCACTTGACACAATGCGTACGCACACTAACCATGTGCAGAGAAATTTGGAGAAACGAGTCAACGACGTTTCTGCACACATAGAATATGTTGATTCTCTTTTACGTGATATTGTGGATGATCACCTTCCTTTAACTGGCAATAACCTCAACATGAACAACAAGAGAATATCGGGTGTGGCAGATCCTGAAGAGGAACAAGATGCAATTTCACTTTTATTTTTAGAAAAGCATACAAAAGGTAGACTACTACAACTGAATGACGATGGATCGATAGATATGCAAAATAAACGAGTAACAAAGATCGGCAAACCTATTCATTCGACGGATGCGATTAATAAAGCATACCTAGAAATACATTCAGCAGCGCGTGAAGAACTCGAAAAACTGAAGAATGAAATAAGCAATCAACAGAAACTAAACGTATGAGTATGGAAAATAAACGAATTACTAACGTACATAATCCGTTAAATGAGAAAGATGTTGCAAATAAAATCTTTGTAGAACAGTATGCAGCTGCGCGGAGAGAAGTTGACGAGTTAAAACTTGTCATATCTAAACTTCAGAAAAATGATCTACCAGTACAATCTAACGGAGAATTAAATATGAAGAACAAACGAATTACAAATGTTGATTCACCTATCCACGAGCAAGATGCTGTTAACAAACAGTATTTAGAAACGTTTGCTACTGCAAAAGAAGAGATTGAAGTGATGAAAAAGGAACTGCACAATAAACCAAGAAAAGCTCTTTTTCAAATTAACAGTCTACCGTCAAATCAGTCACCAATATATATGCTACAAAATTGTCGACTTATGTATAAGCTTCCCTACACGGGTACACTTACACCGTTAACAGTTTCACGTGGTTCTCTGGTATATGCGATGATTAATCACGTGAATAATCCAATCGAATTAGAAGTAGGTACACCAATTGCTGTAAAAGGAGGTGATGAAATTCAATTCCGCCTAAAAAATCTAGAACAATGGAATACTAACGATCTTCCGCTCCATATACTCTTTGAATATACTATATATGAGTAAAACAATAGACGTTACACATCAGTTTAAAAAATGCAGGCGAACATAGTGGAAAAAAGTCGTGTAAAGGATAAACTAGCAAAATTAAGAACAGATGTAAAAAAATATAACTCTCTTAGAGCAGATATAACTTTAAACCAACTAAAGTTAGAAGAAACATTTAAACCAATAACTGTACCATTAAATAAACTACAGCACTACAGTTAACTCGAATGGATTAAATGCAAAGAAAAATCGAAAATTAAATAGTTATATAAGTGATTGTATTGTATTGTTGTATTGTATTTTATTTCGTCCAACTGATCATACAGTGATATGGGACACGTCAATAATCATATTTACAGTAACAAAGGATAAAACAGTAATATACATGCCATGATAAATAAAGAGAAATATACAATGTGGTAAAGAGGCACAGATTAAAAAAAGTGATACATAAGTTAATTTTCAAGAGCTAAGTATTCTTCAATAGAATAAAAACAATGGTTAGAAACAAATTTGAATAATTCTTTCTTAAATTTTGAACATGGTTTTATCTGCTTAATGCAGTCTGGTAATTTATTAAATAAATGTACTCCTGCATAATTCAAACTTGATTCATATAGCTTAGTTTTGTGTGGTTCTATGTGCAGACTGTGTTTATTTCTAGTATTATACCTATGTTCATCAGAATTTATGGTGTAGCTGTTTACATTCTCCTTCATATATACAAGTGTATGGAAGATATAAAGGCTAGGCAATGGTAAAATAAAATAAAGTTTAAAGTATTTCTTGCAGCTTGTCCTCCTGCCGACACCGGCCATTCCTCTAATTATTTTCTTTTGTAACTTAAAGATGACTTTGCTATATCGTGAATTCCCCCAGTAAATGATTCCATACGTTAGTATGGGATGGACATATGCAAAATACATAATTTGGCAAGCCTTTAAATTAAAACTATTTTTCAAAGATATTATCATGAAATAAATTCTACTAAGCTTTTTCCCTATAAACTCTGTATGTTTATCCCAGGTTAATGATTCATCCATCCACAAGCCAAGAAACTTTGTTGATGATGAGTACTCAATTATGGTCTCTCCAAATGATATTGGACTAACTTCCATATTTAAATTAACCTTATGGTGAAATCTAATCACAGAAGTTTTCTGTTTACTTAAAATTAATTTATTATCTTCAAGCCAGCTCAGGATATTACTCACTATATTGCCTGCCTTCAATTCTAACCCTTCAGAACTTTCATCAGCTACAAAGACAGTAATATCATCTGCAAACAAAGTTAATTGCACTCCTTGAATATCATCAACAATTTGGACGATATCATTAATAAATACTAAAAATAATAATGGTCCTAAAACTGACCCCTGTGGAACACCATGATCTATGTTTCTGGCACAGGAATACACATTCTTAATTACACTTTTGCTCAAATCAGTACCGGTATATGATATTTCAACAATCTGCCTTCTATCCCCTAAAAATAATTTGAACCAGTCATAGGCCATGAAGGAGAAGAATCAGAAGAAGAAAAAGAAGCTCTGGACAGAAAGGTTACGACACTCCTGCAAAATTATCTTAACCCACAATTGAGACACAAATTTGATAGAATATTCGGGTTTCGAGTAGTTCATGGAGAACACTATTTAGGGAGTAAAAAGTACTGTTTCGTGATAACAATCTTATAATTGACAATATTAACTACCCTTTAACTGAAGGTCTCCTTGAATTAATATTTCAGAAAGATCCGGACGCACAGCTGTATGATGATAAGGATCTGTCAGCTTACAGTCATATATTAAATTACACTAACGTGCACAGTATACAGTATGACGCTGGTAAGCAAATGAGAGGCACAAAATCGCTCAAATTTCAAAAAATTATCAAGACATTAGTAGAAGATGCAAAAATGAAAAAAGGAAGGAACACACCAAAATTCGTGAGTGCACTCAGATACAAACGTACAGGAAGAGGATCAAAAGTAGCTAAGTGGAAAAATGAACAAAGAAAGAAGATCGAATTAGTTCATTGGAATGATCCAAACAATCTAGTGGAGATACTGAAAAAGTTAATAGCATCTAGAAGTGCTGGTCATTCGTCACACGAAAACGAAATCTTGTCAATCGAAGAAGAACTTCGAAAATCGAAGTTTATCGAATAAATGAACACTGCGGGGTGGGACGAACTTCCGTTCGCAAATATATTTAAAGCGGTTAGATTCTCAAAGGATATTTCAGTAATCTATGAATCTGGATGTGAAGACAGAAGAAGCAACTGGCAACAACTAGCTATAGATCGAATCAGATTCAAGAAACGAATAGACGAGGCAGAACGAATTCTTTTACCCATACTTTATGAACAAAATCAGAGAAGAAATAGCGAAAGAACTCCACGCTCCAGTGCGAAAGAATTTTGAAAGACGGAGCGTTATTAGCTGGGGAAAGATGATTTACATCAAGCTGATTTTGTTGATATGTCACTGTTTTCGAAAGTTAATAGTGGATATAAATACATCTTAATTGTTATTGATGTTTATTCAAAGTATGCCTGGGCAGTTCCGCTTAAAACAAAAACAGGAAACGAAGTAGTGGAGAATATGGAACGCATCTATTCAAAATGTAAACGCTATCCAAAACATCTTCAAACTGGCAGGGGAAAATAATTTTATAATAAGATTTTTCAACAGTGGATTACAAAAAGAAAAATTAAACACTATTCGACAGGGAGCAGCTTGAAGGCAAGCGTAGTTGAACGCTTCAATCGAACACTGAAGCAGTGGATGTGGAGGAACTTCTCGGCGTGTGGATCATACCACTGGCTTCGCATGCTACCAAAACTATTAAATGAATATAATAATCGAAAACATCGAACGATTGGTATGAAACCTCTAGACTTCACAAATAATCCACAACAACTTGCAACTGTGTACAAACTAGGGGAAATGAAGAAAAAGAAGTCTCCTTATCCATCAAAATTTCAAGTAGGCGACACAGTACGAATAAGTAAAATTAAGCGATATTTTACAAAGGGCTATACTCCTAATTGGAGTAATGAATTATTTACTGTGAGAAAAGTAAAAGAAACATTACCGAGAACTAACTTGCTTCACGACTATCAAAATAAGCCAATATATGGAGCGTTCTATGAAAAAGAACTGCAGAAGGCAAAACATCCTAAAATATACCTCATTGATAAAATTTTACGCAGAAAGAACGACAAGGTTTTCGTATCATGGCTAGGATTCGACGCCACGCATAATTCATGGATTCCGAAGGAATATGTATTCTAAAAAATCAACAGTAAGTACGCTAGTATAATATATAAATATACTTTTTAATTTTTTACTCTGTCTGATAGATTTGCCATCTTATAGTGACCTCTCTCTATTGTTGCAGACTTCCCTTGCTCAAGAAACGGTGCTGTTTGTTTTGATGATGACAACGTTGGACATTACCTCAAGCAAGAAGATATTTTCACCTCAACTCTGCATAATTAATTCGAAACATGTATGTAACATGTATCTTAATAAATTATATTAAACAAAATTTAACTAAAGATAACCTCTTTTTTTTCTTCCTAAAAAAATAGACTCCCTTCTTTCTTTCCTAAATATATACATATAGCTACGGTTCTTCTTTTCTTCCTGCTCCTTTACGTATCTGTGTTAGTGTGACGTAAAAAACATTATTTTTAATTAATTTATCTTCCTAAGAGCAGAAAAAAAGAAAGCAAGAATAATTTTTTATACTCACCTATATCGGTTCAAATAAATTAAATTCTTCTTCTCTTACAGGCTCTCCTATTTCTTGTTCTTCTACTATATTAAAGAAAGAGATAATGTAAAATTAAAATCTTTCGCGATCCTACAATTAACGAATTTCTTAAAATTAAAAAAGTTGAAACTCGCCAATATCATCTTCGATACTTTCATCTATCATCGCTCTGCTAATAACGCGCAGCAAAGGAAGTAATTAAATTTGTGAATTAAAAGTAGGTGGAAATAAGGGCTATGGCGCCGTGATATAATGTTAGAGTACACAGTAATAAAGAGCTGAAACTCTTCGATAGTGAACTCTCTCATTCTATTCACAACAGCGCGTTCAAATTAACCCTCTACTTCCACAATATTATATGATTCACATTCTTCTTTTAGTCTAATTACATCCCGAAGCGCTACTATTTTTTCAAAAAGGCTACGTTGTACTGCAGACATTTCGAAACTTTAACGTACCTACAGCAAGCGATTCGCACTATATATACCTGTTCTAACGGCTACATGTAATTTGAAAAGAAAAACCAAACTAGTTTCAAAAAACCTGCTAGTAATCAGCGTGGCGTCCCGGACTTCAGTTTACGCATCCTTTTTTGTAGCCTGAGGGAATGAAACCGTGGTCCAAGCACGGCCATGACCAGTAATGACCGCGAAAGAGGTTAGGCGTTAACCGGTTTAGCGAAAGCTGCTTGCAGGAAACATCCGAGATGGATATTCACTACAAAGCAACGTTCTGCTTCAAACATATGTCTACAAAATAATAATTTAACACACAATAAAGTTGCGTCTGATAATATAATGTGAGATTATCTTACACCTTGCAATAAATTTTATTTATTTATAAAACAAGCGAATTCGATCACATCTTTAGTTAGCTAGCTAGAAGAGTGCAAGTTCGATCCTCCTCTTTGCCAATCATAAAATAATTCTCTCTAGTTCGCTATTTTCACTAGGCAACTGTTAAGGGAAGTGTACCTTAAAGCTAACTGGGCTATACGCCATGTCAGTGTGACGTAATATTAACTGTAGCACACTATTTAAAAGTGAGTGAATAAATACCAAGGTATTGACATCGTTGACAACATTGTATGTCTGTGTGTCATCAATCATGGAGCGACAAGTATAGGATATATTCTATCCATTTTACAAGAACATTACAGTTGTAACTTAAGAATGGTTGAATAATCAGAGGTAAACTGGAAGTTCTCTTCCTTATAAAATATATAGTATAGCATGTGCATTCCACCGTGTTTCCCCTGTCCCCTCTATCTAACTTCGTAGACCTCTTCCCCCCTTTCCCCTCTGCCCGTACTCGCAAACTGCCAGATTTAAATTTTCGTCAACAATAACCTTTACAATAAATACAGTGCGCAAGTAGCGAGCATTCGTGTCTCCGGACTGTAGCTGATTCTAGCAGTGATGACATACTAACGCGGACAGCTGATAAGAAGGAAGAAGGAGTGCGTTTTGCATATTTTGCGAGCGTAAATATTCACATACATGCACGGAGGTGGAGCAGCAGGCCTTTTTTTATACAATTTTAGTTTCAACCAAGGGCCGGGGCCCCTTGACACGTGGGGCCCGGAGCTGCAACTCCGTTAGCCCCTCCCCTTAATTCGGCCCTGTATGAAGGTAACTTTGACCGTCTCGTTGTGTTTGGCTTCGTTGCCAGCCTTTATGAATTTTTCATATTTATTTGATTTAAAAATTAATTGCAACAGGGTATTTCTGTCATACTTCGCGCGTTACTTTCATATTTTAGTGGAACGTATTCCTACATTTCCGCCTTGCTTATCTTAGAATATTCCAAAGCAAAGAGTATGATTCCAAAGAGATTTTATATTCTTAAAACCTCTTCATCCACTCGAGGCCAGGCAGCAGCAAAGAGCTCGACAACTCCAACTGAGACCCCGCAAGGAATGCGAACTTCTGTCCCTAGTCATGCACGACGAATAGTATACAAGAGTGTGTCTCCTGATGAGCCAATAGAAGTGAACATCGCCCAAAGTTGCCGATTAGCAACTGCAGTTCATAGTGGTGGGCAAAACTCTCGTTCGAGATACTCGAGCCTGACGTCAATATCTCGATGCACCTCGAGGCACGCTCCAATTGGACCTCAGCCAGGATGAATATGGTAGAAACCGAAATGATTAGCAAACATTGAACTCGAGCTGTTGGTCGGAGATCAAGAATGGACAGATGTTAATAAAAGAAGGAGTAAGAATGGGCGAAGGTGTGCTGGCAGCGACAGTGATAGCGGTGCTGCTGGTTATTGGGGGGTGTGGAATTGAACCCAGGCCCAAATACCAGCGGAAAATTCATCATGGAGGACTTGGCAGCACTTAAGGTGGTAGTGAGTGAAGTTATACAGGAAAAGTGTCAATGGGATAAGGTACAGGAAATAAAGGACATGATGGAGGTGCAGAAGAAGGAGATAGGAGACATGAAGAAATGGCTGGAAACGAAGACTGAGTAATCGAAGAGGAGAGTGGACAACAATGAGAAAGAAATAGTTATTGAAAGGGAAAGTGAAACATCTGGAAGAGGAGGTGATGAAGATGAAGAGAGAAGCAGAAAGGTACAGTCAGGAGAGAATGAAGAAGGCCATATTTTTATATGGTGTGGAAGAAGGTGAGAGGGAAGGCAAGATTGAACTGATTGCTAAGATGGCAGAGGTCATACGGGATAGGATGAAGATAAACTGCAGTGAATGTACATTGACGATGTGGAGAGAGTGGGAAGAACAAAAGGGCGGATGCCAATTAGGGTAAAATTTTTCTCAACCCTAATGGCAGAAATTGTGATAAGAAACGGCAATAATTTACAGGGCCAGAAAGTAGGAGTGAAAAGAGACATGGGAAAGGAAGGAAGTGAAAGTATAAAGATACTGAATAGGCACCTGTGGAGAGCGAGATATCAGGGACTAAAGGCACGAATAAGAGGCCAGTTGTTGACAAACGGAAGATGGGTGAGGGAGCACTCAGTGGCGAATTTGAAGGAGATGGACGATCGTGCTAGTGCCGAGAGAGGAGAGATGACAAGGCAAGATGGAAGGAAGAAAGAAATAACAACGAGGAGTGGAGCCGAGGAGAGAGAGGAGATCAACTCAGGTGAGAATAGACAGTGCAGTGTGGACATAGAAGATCAGAACAGTGAAGGGGTGAGTGAAGGTGAGCAGCAAGAAACGGTGAGAACACAGTGCAGTGTTTTAGTGAGCGGGAAAGGAATTAAGAAGTCTGATAGACAGGGAAATAAATCAGTTATGAACAAGGGAAGAAGAAGGAGTTTAAAAGACCTTTGGAGTAAAGTCCGTAAGGGGATGGAGGTTACGGAAGGCGTGGAGCGGAATAGGTTGGCCAAAAAGGAGGAATGGAGATAGGGGATGAAGGGGCGAGAACTACAAGGAGTAAGACTAAAGAAGGAGACTTAGAAGGGAGGGAGGGAAAACTATAATTATATTGGAAAATAGGATGTGTGAATATTGAGGGATTAATAAACAAATTAGGAAATAAGAAAGTTCGGGAAGGAATAGAAAGTTTCGATGTTGTGGCACTCTTGGAGACATGGCTGGAAACAGGGAGGGAGATAGCATGGAAGGGGTTTGTGATTAAATATAAATGTAGAAGAAAGGAGAAGAGTAAGGGGCGCGCACCAGGAGGGATGATAGTATTAATTAAGGAAGAAATTAGTGAAATGGTAGAGGATATAGAGACAGATATGATAGAAACTATATGGTTGAGATTTAATATGGGAGGGGTTGAGGGAAGGGGGAAGAAAATAAATCTAGCGTTCGTTTATTGCCATCTTTGTAGTCCAGCATATGCAAATAAGTATTTTTGCAGAGCTATTTGTGGATATTAGTAGTCCTAGAGATGTGCGCTGAGGGGAATTTGTATATTCTGAATGGATGGATGGATGGATGGATGGATGGATGGATGGAGGGTGACAGTACGGGGAAATTGACATATGTTACTGAGAAGGGAGGTAATGTGATAGATATGGTTTTAAGCTCGGAAGGAGTGATGGAGGATATTGTAAGAATGGAAATAGGAGACTGGATTGAATCACACCATTTCCCAGTGTGGGTTATGTTGAAAAGGGGGAAGAGAAGTGTATAAGGAAGGAAGTGGAGACGAAGGATAAACAAGGGAGTGGATATAATAAGTATAAATGGTCAGAGAAAGTGAGAAGGGATTGGGGTAGGGTAGCAAAAGAGGAAGTACAACTTCTGAAATATGGGTGGGAAGGTGCGTTAGAGGAGAATAATATTGATAACGCCTTGGAATTGCTGCTACATCCAATAAAGATGATAGCGCAGAAGGCAGAATGTAGAAGGAGAAATAAGAAAGAGGGTGAAGAAAGGTTTGATAGAGAGTGTGAAGGAATGAGGAGGAAGGCGCTGGGTGCGTTAGGAGAGTATAGAAAGAAAGGTGGGAGCGCAGAAAGGGAGGTTTTCTGCAACTTGAGAAAGGAGTACAAAAAGAAAATTTGTGAGGTAAAAAGGCGTGGTTAGAGGAACAAATTGAAGCTATAAATAAAGATTGTAAGACTAACAACATTGAAAAAGTATGGGAAAAGATTAATAGAATAAATAAGGGGGAAGGAATGTAGAGAAAATGAGCATTGAGGAAGTTAATTGGGTGAGGTACTTTGGCGAATTACTCGGTGATAAGGGGGAAGAAAGGTGGATAGGGACGGGGAAAGAAGTAATTTGGAGGAATAGGAGAGTGGCGAATTATGAACTGGACAAGGAAATTACATAGGAAGAAACAGTGAGAGTGATAAGAAGAATCAGGGGCAAGTCCGCGGGGGGATGTAATGGGATAAATAACAAGTTTTGGAAAGAAATTAGAAAAAATGAGACAATGATAGAGGGCATAGTTAAACTATTCAATAAGATCTGTGAGGGGGGTAAGTACCAGAAGGAATGGGAAACAGGAATTGTATGTCCAATATACAAGGGAAAGGGTAGTAGGAATATTTTGAACCATTATAGAGGAATTTCTCTGTTAGACTCCTTAAGTAAATTTTACATGGGGGTGTTGGCGAACAGGTTAAGTGAATGGGTTGAGGGAAATGAAATATTGACAGATTTCCAAGGAGGATTTAGAAAAAAGAAAAGAACAGTGGATAATATAATGATAGTAAAGACAGTTTTAGAAAAGTATAGGAGCCTGTCTAGAAGTAAGGTTTATGTGGCAGCAATAGATTTTGAAAAAGCGTTTGATAAGGTGAATAGAGAGGCTCAACTAGAGAAATTAGGCAGTTTGGGGGTTTCGGAAAAAATGTTGAGGGCAGTGGAGGGAATATATAGGGTAGTCAGGTTTTGTGTAAAATTGGGAGACAGTAGATTGAGCAGACCCCTGGAGTCTAAGGTGGTTTAATGCAAGGATGTAAACTATCTCCAATTTTGTTTATTTTATTTATTAACGATATCTTGGAGGGGCATGGGGCCAGCAATTGGGCGGGGCCGGTAATTAATGGGTTAGAGGTACCGGGACTGATATTTGCTGATGATGTGATATTGATGACTCTAACCAGGAGGGATGCAAAGAGCTTTAAATGCAGTGTCGCTTTTTGCGAAGAAATGGGGCTTGAGAATTAATGGGAATAAATCTAAAATGCTAGTAGCCCAGGGAAACAAAGGAAGAGGGGCGGAAGGGAAATGGGTCCTGCAGGGAGAAAGGTTGGAACAATTAAGGAAGTTGGAATATTTAGGAGTCATTATTAACAGTAAGGGAAACTGGAACGATCAGACTATTAGGGTGCAAAGCAGAGGCTTGGCAGCCCTAGCCTCAGTCAAAAACGTGTTAGCTAAATATCCGGGTATTAGTTATAAAACCCTGAGGTTAGTGTTAAGATCGGTGATTTTCGGGAAGGTTTTGTATGGCGCAGAATTATGGGGGTTTGATGAGAAAAGAGTTGAATTAAGGCGTATTATTAGTAGTTTTTGTAAGATTGTGATGGGTCTGCCGAGATGCACAGCTAATACAGGGGCGGAATTAATGTGTGGGGTGGATCTGGAATCTGAGTGTGTGAAAAGAATAGTCAGATATTGGATGAATTTAAAAAGACAGGAAGGGGGAGAGTATTACAGGCGGCGTATGAACAACAACGAAAGAGCATGTATAAGGGCGGCTGGCTAGAAAAAATTAAAGAATATTTAGAGATGATAGGATTAGGGCATCTGTTGGGGGTGGTTTAGACGAAGACAGAAGCCAGAGGAATGAGGGTGCTTGAGAGGATGATTAGGGACATTCATAGGCAGAAATTATTGGGGGAAAGTAGACTGAAAAATTTGCTGAATGTTTTTATTAAAATAGAGGAGGTAACAGGGATAAATATTAGATACGTTGACAGGTTAAATAGGCGTGGGATGGTGTGGTGGATTTTGGGATTGCATAAAAATTAGAGATGGTTACTAGGGAGAGACAAGGCAATGTGTATCAATCAATCAATCAATACTGATCTGCATTTAGGGCAGTCGCCCAGGTGGCAGATTCCCTATCTGTTGCTTTCCTAGCCTTTTCCAAAATGATTTCAAAGAAATTGGAAATTTATTGAACATCTCCCTTGGTAAGTTATTCCAATCCCTAACTCCCCTTCCTATAAATGAATATTTGCCCCAGTTTGTCCTCTTGAATTCCAACTTTATCTTCATATTGTGATACTATGTGGGTCAGTGAATGACGATTTTCACTTATTATGTGACTGTGAAGGAACAAGTAAGATAAGAAGTAGATTACTGAGTGCCGAATATCGGAAACTATTGGGAAGAGGGGATGAGCAGGCTATTTTAAGATGGATTATCAAGCAGTGGGAAAACGGGGGCGAGTTGAACAGGTATCTATGTGCGGTAAAAGAAGTCCTGTGAGAGCAAAATGAAAGAAGCAGAGTTAGAGGGTGGACACGGGGATAGGTGATTGGAATAATGATTTATGTCTAGGGTAAGCGTGTTTAATAATTTGATGATATGCACTGGATGGAGATAGTATGATAAAATTAATGGTGAGGGGAGTAATCGTATTGGGTAAATAGTGGAGTGGGTGGAGTTGGGTAAATGGTGTGTGATTTTGTAAAGGTAGGGACTGTTTGTTTGTGATATGACAGGATGGAATGTAATTGCTGACTAGAATTGTTTTGGTATTTAACGAGAGTAGGTCAGCGAACAATGAATGTGACGCAAGTTGATGAGTGCATAAGGACACGTGATGAGTGTGCTGGAACGAGGAGTCGGTGACTTTTACAGATAAAATGATCTTGTATAGGATATATTTAGTCGGGTAGGGTTGTTAAGGAGTATTTCGTTCAGGTAGCTAGTTAGTATATAGAGTTTCAGTGTAGTATTATTTGAAGATTATTATTTTTATGTATTATTATTATTATTATTATTATTATTATTATTATTATTATTATTATTATTATTATTATTATTATTATTATTATTATTATTATTATTATTATTATTATTATTATTATTAACTTTTTATTGTGAACGTGTATTTGGGCGCTGAACGCCTGTTATGTTCAATAATAAATACAAATACAATTACTGGCACGTCTCAGTTCATTAACATTGTCTGTCTCCTCAAATGATAATGCTACAGTGGAATGCACGTAGTATCACGAACTATTTTTACTGATTCATTCATATAACCCTCATATAATTTTAATTAGTGAAACATTTGTTGGCTCCGTCCAAACGATTTCACACACCCAATTATACCTGTATTCGTCGTGACAATTATGGTTATGACGCGGCTTGTATTTTGGTAGCTAACAACCTACAATTCTCTTCGACATATTTGACTTATAGCATACCAGGTACACAGGTGGTCGCCATTGTGGTAACCAACATCCATTTTATTTCTATCTATTGTCCCCCGCGAATCCAAGGTACATATTATAATTGGACGAAACTTTTTTTCGCAACTTCCGCACTCCTTTATCCTCGGGGGAGAACTAAACGGGCACCATCAGAGCTGGGGATGTAAAGTTTCGTGTCCTAAAGGTAATAAAATAGCTAAAATTACGGCATTATGCTATTTACGCATTTTGAATGACGGCTCACCTACTCGAGTGACGTCACCTCTTGTAAATAGAAGTGCAGTAGATTTAACCATATGTTGTAGCGATCTCGCACACCGCATGGAATGGGAGGTCGTCAAGGACACTCATTCCAGTGATCATTTCTACATTTTTATTGGGTTGGCTGACAGTCTACCAGCCGCTCTGCCCCGTTTAAAGCGAGCAGACGTATGCTCCCCTTCAATACTTCACAGTTTCAACAGTTTTTGGTTCAAAAGTTATCTGTATTTGACGGACAACAGGTGTCCTATAATTCCTTCACAGCGATTATCAATAAATATTTAGATCGATACCATCCGGTAAACGACATTTCCGACCCAAATCTATTCATTATGCACGCTGGTGGGACGCGGAGTGTGCATCCTTAATATCACAACGGAAAGCTGCTCTGCGCTCCTTTCGCCGTTTGGGCACGTTCCAAGCGTACTTGCACTACAAAGTCCTGGTCGCCCAAACTAAGAAGGTTTTTAACGACAAACGCCGACTAGCTTGGAAAACCTAAATAGACAGTCGCCGTACAAACATATATGGCGAGCAATAGCCGGCCTATCCAGCCGTCTAATTAATACCCCATCTACAGCACATTACAATATGGAGGCTTTGGTAAGTTTATTCAGCAACGTACGCCGGATTTTGTAGTCCCACATTATAGTTTCTCTATTCCTCCTAGCTCAAATAAATTTTCGTCGCTCATTAGCCAAGTTGATATCCAAGAATTAAACCTGGTCATCAACACATTCCATAATTCGACTCCTGGACGGGATGAGATCTCGTATTCAGTCTTAAAACAACGTCCCCTTTTTCTTGTCAGCACTTACTACATATTTTCAATCGTTGCCTCGAGTCGGCTCACATCCCTTCCACATGGAACGAATTTTACCTGGTCCCCCTGCTGAAACCAGGCAAAAACCCTGTACTTCCCGATAGTTATACGGGCAGTTAACTGGGACAATGCCTTAGAAAACTTTTCCCAAAAATTCTTCTGCAACGCCTCAAATTGTCGCTAGATGTTTATCAGTTGTTACCAAAATATCAATTTGCCTTCCTACCGGGTCGATCTGCCTCTGATGCCATTAACCTTTTTGTGACGGATATCAATCTAGCTCGCTGTTGGAAAAAAACCTTGCTGGCTATCTTTTTTATTTACGTTGAGCTTATGATCATGTTGACCTCAAAGTATTACTCCAAAAAGTACTCAATTACAATTTCCCGCCTCTCTTCGTTAATCTTCTACTGAACATGCTGACGCACAGAACACTTCAAGTAAAACACTTTCCTCAGATTCCAGCACGTATGACGTGTACGGGGCTCCCTCAAGGGGACATTCTCAGTCCGATTTTATTTACACCCTATTCGATGTCCCTATTATTACACGTAGTGCACGCATGATACAATTTGCCGATGATCTAGTGATATATCTAAGTCTTCCATCACTTGAAGAGGTTCACATACGACTCTACTGAATCTCGATACTTGGCTTCACGAAGTGTCCTTCGACAAATGTCGAGCGGTGGTGTTCTCTTGGTCTCAGCGTACGGATCACCCGCCTATACGCTTCAAAAGATTTTCGATCCCGATTGTCCAGTCGACTAAATATCTAGGTATTGTTATGGCACGCCCACGTTCAACACCTTGTGGGTAAGTCTCTTCCAAAAAACATTATTTTTGTTGATCTTACGATATTGGGGATCGGATCCCAGTACTATGCTCCTGTTATATCGCAATATTATTCGTTCAACCTTGGATTATGGCTCGGGGTTCAGCGATACGGCGGCCAATCAAAAACTTGTTCAATTGGATTCGCTTCAAGTACAGTTTATTAAACTTTGTATTGGGGCTCTACAATCTTCCCCCAACAATGCAACACTGGTTGAGGCTGCGGAATTCCCATTAAAACTGCGGAGAAAATTGCTTGCCACCAAGTTTATTCTAAGGACTCTATCCCTTAATTCACACCCAATCCTCCCAAAATTATCATTACTAGTATGTTACTATCAAGATAAATGTTCTCCTCTACACCGTTACCCTGCTCTGGCATGGGCATTTTGTAACTTTGGTTACCTTCTTCGTAACCCGTCCACAGCTAACTACATTCTTCCCTTTGACGCAAACTATTATGTCCCTGACATGATGTTACCAAAATCGGGGGGTTCTCAACCCTTTGGCCCGACACGGCCACACAGTGCTAGGAAATATGTCCGTCTAACTTTGTCCCAGGGTGCTCTAATATTCTATAATTTCCACCCCTCCAGGTGTGGGGGCGGCCTTTGTCTCAACAGATTTATATATTTCAAGACAATTTTCACTCCCATCGGAGACTTCTATTTTCACGGCGGGGGATTTCGCAATCCGTCAAGCCTTACTATACGTCAAGTATTCGCAGGTAGATTTTGCGTACATTGCCTCCGATTCCCTGAGTGTGCTTAAAGCCTTAAAGAATCCCAGTTTCCGGTCAAATTGGTATGTTCAAAATCTTCGAAAAATCTGTTTCGATCTTCACCAACTCAGTAAAACGATTACCTTACATTGGCTTCCGGGTCATTCAAATATCACAGGTAATGAACAGACGGATGCCTTGGCTCAGGCGCAGCTCAAGGTCAGGATGTTGCGTTTCATTTGGCGCTACCCTTCATGGAGTATTGGACCGGTTGCCGGGAGAAGATCAGACAGTTATGGCAGAATGAGTGGAGAAACCCGCGTGTCGTACAGGACGGAGCTTGTTTACGATCCTTCCGAACGTCCCACGTTCTCCGTGGTTTACTAATCATTTTATACTAGACGTCATATTACTAATATTATCCGTTTGCAGCTTAATCATATGTGCACGCCCGATCAATTATTTCGTATGAAGTTGGTCGAGTCTAACTTCTGCAAATGTCGTACTTCGGTTGCTACCATTAATCATATATTGTTTCAGTGTCCGTTGCTCGAAGTTAGTGGGCAAAATTGGTTACAGCCGTTTTTTCGGAAACAACACGCGTTACCCACCCAATTGTTATGTTTGATACTCGATCCAAAGCCCACTATGGTAGCTGCTTTATCGAATTTCCTTTCTGAAACCAACACTTTCCAAAAATAAAGCAAGCTATCAAGGAAACAGACTTCATTTTCAGAAAACAAGAAAAAAGAAAGCCTCACCATCAAAAATCCTAAACTCCCCACACTAAGAGCCTACCCAAAATACACAAAAAGGCGTGCCCCATTAGACCAATAGTAAATTTTAAAGATGCGCCAAGTTACAATTTAAGCAAACAACTGAACCTAATTCTAAAAGAGAAAATTTCACTTAAAGGAGGCAGATCAATTAAAACAGCCTAGAACTAATTAAAGAATTAAATAAACTTAAAATATCAGAGAGCACTCGTATGATATCCTTTGACATCACTAACATGTACACCAATATACCAATAGATGAATCCATTAAAATTATCGAAAACCTTCTTAGTGAAAACACCTCCCTACAAGAAACCAAAGAAATTATTAACCTCCTTAGAACAACACTACACCAAAATTGATTTGCATTTAACGACAAAATCTATTGCCAAAAAGAAAGGTTAGCAATGGGCTCACCGTTGTCAGGTATAATAGCAAACATTTTTCTGAATAACTTCGAAAACATGCATGACCAAAAAATGGCAAATAAGTTAATATGGGAAGGACAGCTGATTCAGAAAGTGATGGAACCAACCAGAGGGAAAAATCCTGGATGTGGTGCTGGTAAAACCAGATGAGCTCTATAGGGAAACTGAAGTAATAGATGGTATTAGTGATCATGAATCTGTTTTTGTGGTAGTTAAAAATAAATGTGATAGAAAGGAAGGTCTTAAAAGTAGAACTATTAGGCACTAACATATGGCTGATAAAGCAGGCATGAGGCAGTTTCTAAAAAGTACCATATCTGAAGTGCTTATTTGATTATTGTTTGGTCGGAGGAGCTATACCAGATGAATGGAGAGTTGCTATTGTAGCCCCTGTGTATAAAGGAAAGGGTGATAGACATAGAGCTGAAAATTACAGGCCAGTCAGTGTGACATGCATTGTATGTAAGCTTTGGGAAAGCATTATTTCTGATTATATTAGACATGTTTGCAAAATTAATAAATGGTTTGACAGAAGCAGTTTGGGTTTAGGAACTTGTAGGATTCCAGCAAAATATAGCAGATATCCTGGATTCAGGAGGTCAATTGGACTGTATTGCGATTGACTTATCTAAGGCATTTAATAGGGTAGATCATGGGAGACTACTGGCTAAAAATTAGTGCAATTGGAATTGACAAAAGAGTGACTGAATGGGTGGCTCTGTTTCTAGAGAATAGAACTCTGAGAATTAGAGTAGGTGAAGCTTTATCTGTCTCTGTAAAAATTAAGAGGGGAATTCCTCAAGGCAGATTATTGGACCTTTATGTTTTCTTATATATATCAATGATATGTGTAAAGAAGTGGAATCAGAGATAAGGCTTTTCGCAGATGATGTTATTCTGTACAGAGTAATAAATAAGTTACAAGATTGTGAGCAACAGCAATGTGACCTCGAAAATGTTGTGAGATGGACAGCAGGCAATGGTATGTTGATAAACGGGGTTAAAAGTCAGGTTGTGAGTTTCACAAATAGGAAAAGTCCCCTCAGTTTTAATTACTGCGTTGATGGGGTGAAAGTTCCTTTTGGGGATCATTGTAGGTATCTGGGTTTTAATATACGGAAAGATCTTCATTGGGGTAATCACATGAATGGGATTGTAAATAAAGGGTACAGATCTCTGCACATGGTTATGAGAGTACTTAGGGGTTGTAGTAAGGATGTAAAGGAGAGGGCATATAAGTCTCTGGTAAGACCCCAACTAGAGTATGGTTCCAGTGTATGGGACCCTCACCAGGATTACCTGATTCAAGAACTGGAAAAAATCCAAAGAAAAGCAGCTCGATTTGTTCTGGGTGATTTCCGACAAAAGAGTAGCGTTACAAAAATGTTGCAAAGTTTGGGTTGGGAAGAATTGAGAGAAAGAAGAAGAGCTGCTCGACTAAGTGGTATGTTCCGGGATGTCAGCGGAGAGATGGCATGGAATGACATTAGTAGACGAATAAGTTTGAGTGGCGTTTATAAAAGTAGGAAAGATCACAATATGAAGATAAAGTTGGAATTCAAGAGGACAAACTGGGGCAAATATTCATTTATAGGAAGGGGAGTTACGGATTGGAATAACTTACCAAGGGAGACGTTCAATAAATTTCCAATTTCTTTGAAATCATTTAGGAAAATGCTAGGAAAGCAACAGATAGGGAATCTGCCACCTGGGCGGCTGCCCTAAATGCAGATCAGTATTCATTCAGTATTCATTCAGTTCAGTTAATTGGCCAGCTTTCAAAAGGAATCTTACATTGGAGCAGATTCGTGGATGACGTCATATGTATATACGAAAATTATATCACTAATGCAGACCAGATATTAAACACTCTAAATTCCTTACACAAATCCATCAGTTTCACAAAGGAGCGATACAGTCCGTTTACGTCGCAGAAATGTTAATGCAAATAGCCTGAATGAGCATACACATTTAAATAATTCCCCCTATTCGCTCTACTCACATAATATCTGACAACACCTACTGAAATGAAATGTCGTATGGCTTTTAGTGCCGGGAAATCCCAGGACGGGTTCGGCTCGCCAGGTGCAGGTCTTTCTATTTGACACCCGTAGGTGACCTGCGCGTCGTGATGAGGATGAAATGATGATGAAGGCAACACATACACCCAGCCCCCGTGCCACTGGAATTAACCAATTAAGGTTAAAATCCCCGACCCAGCCGGGAATCGAACCCGGGACCCTCTGAACCGAAAGCCAGTACGCTGACCGTTCAGCCAACGAGTCGGACAACACCTACTCATTAAATTGCTTTTATAATAATAATAATAATAATAATAATAATAATAATAATAATAATAATAATAATAATAATAATAATAATACCCTTCCTTACTTTTTCACACAATAAAAATAGTAAAACGTATTATTAATTTGCATTCATCCATATTACATAAAGGTACATTTAACATGAAATAGGTCAATAACATCTCTCCCCTCTCCAGTGTTGATAGAAGGTTCCACAGCGCTCAGCCGCTCCGCCTTACTTCTCCCTCCCCTCTCCACTGCATAGTGTACTCGATTTAATCATCCAATAAGAGAGATCCACATCGCTCTACAAGGCCCCTCCCTTTCTTGCCCTCCCCTCTCCACGCGCAGGGTGCTTCACCAAAAAGTTTCCATGACCACAGTCCTGAAATAGTGTTTGGTGACAACGGAGTTAACATCGGCAGTCTAGATAAGTACGTAAGTTTTCATTATATTAATACTTGTATATATTTTATTTTTGTCATTACTGTTTCATGTTATCACTAAACTTTCTATCATTGACAAGTTTGCGCTACATAAACAATACTGTACATATATAGCTTGTTTTTAAGTGATTTGATAGAATCTGAGGATGTTCTTGTAGAACGAAACATGTTATTCTTTGTATGTTAGTGTGTTTTTACAGGTATTTTTATAGTGTTATAATTTACATTGTATTTGCTGTACGTTTGACAGACTGAAAAGCCTATGTTACATTTAACTAAGTCAACACTGGAAAACATGTCTTCATTCTTAACCAACACTTGCCTGTAGTTTATGTCCCTTTGTCACATTCTTATGTGTTGACCAGGTAATGTACGTGTGTGTAGAAAGTAGCCAAGTAGCGGTCGCTCAGGCGTGAAGATTTGAACCTTGTGACCTTGTGTTACTCCAGTGTTTGTAGATTTGTTGTTGAATTCATAACCTCCCTTTTACATTTTATCATTTGCGTTTTCGCCCTTTCCATATAGAACGCGCACTTTTAGTGATAGATTTTTGTACTGTGCTGAGGAGTAACGAGGGATCACTGCCGCTTCCGGTAATACTGCCAATTGAATGGAAATGAAATCCGAATTGAATCGATACGAATTTTCTAAACCTTTATTATCTTATGCCAACAACTGTGTCACACACACACAATATACAATACTCTATAACATTTCTCGATGCGAAACGTGTTCCTAGCATGAATTCTATAGCTTGGCTTTGCCGTGTAGACAACAACAGTACGAGTACGTAAAGTGTACGCCAGATGTCGCACAGCGATCATAAGCGAATCATAGTTTGTGTTTCAAAGGTTGCTAATACGCTTCTCGAAGATAACCGAAGTCGACCGATTCAGCACTAGGGTGTAATCTATACGTGTGATAAAGTGGGGAAGATCGCTCGCCGTTCGGCTCGACAGTTGGTGTGGTAGTAATATCGTGTGCGGCGTGTTGGTTACTGTTATTCTCGAGTGTGTGTAGTGAGAGCACAGTGCGCCATGGCTCACTCCAGCGGGGGACTCATGCCACTCACCGGCGATCAGTTAACAGTGGAAAAAGAAATCGAAGTACCTATGGATGATGAATCCATACATAGTGGATCGCAAGAATCTGCTACTCTACAGCAAACCAAATCAACCACCAGTCTTCAACAAGGACAAACCCCGTTAAATAAGGAACTTTCTTCTGAGCAACAGCAGGATCAGCGTAGTGAAGCACCTCCATCGAACACTATATCTGAGTATTATAATAAGTTTCATTATGGTCCTTACATAGTTTTCATGGAATCCACCGCGGACAAAATCATAAGCCAGTTACACCCTATGGCTCTCGGACGAAGGTTTTATGAACAGGATTTAAATGTTATATCGCTGCAAAGAAAAGGCAGAAATCGTATCCAAGTTACATTTCATACAGCAACTCAAGCTAATGCCTTCTTGCGTAATCCAATGTTAGAATCGCTAAAAGTCAAAGCATACATCCCCTCTTTTAATGATCTCCGTGCAGGTATTATACGCGGTGTTGATAAAAAACCCTCAGATGATGAAATTCTCCATAAACTAGAAACGACAGTGCCTATTAAAGCAGTCCAACGTCCCAACCGAAAAGTCGTACAAAACGACACAACGGATTATCTACCTACAGGATCAATTGAGATAATATTTCGTGCACGAACCTTACCACAATAAGTGGCATTGTACAAAGTATATATAGATGTAGAACCCTTTACCTTTACCCCTATCAGATGTAGGAAATATCAAAGATATGGACATATGGAAAAACATTGTAAGGCGCAAAATCATAGATGTGGTAAATGCTCTCAGCAACCAATGTACGGAACAATTCACCAAGTGTGCATATTGTAAAAGGAAACATTTAACAGGATCTTCAGAGTGTCCGAAAAAAATACCAAGTTCAACTGAAAAAATCATGAGTACAGAGCACATTTCTTTTTCTGAAGTGAAAGCCAAGGTAGCTCTTCCAGTTTGTTACCCGGAACAACACCCTACACATTTTCCTCCATTATCACAGGAGATTACTCCTCCCCCTACGGAAAATCCGCGAAAAAGGAAGTTTACACAGGTAGTAATGCAGTCCCAGCCTCCTGCACCAGAGCCAGGATACGATAAAAGGGGCTATCTGACCATCAGTCGTAACGAAAATACCCCTCTATAAAGACTTTCTTTTCAACCTAGTACGTCTTCAGGAAACGTGATTGTGCAACCTACTACATTCCCTTCACAAAATCGAGTAACCAGAGATATGTCAGCCTCACAGGCCCAATATTCCACCATATGAAAGAACACCTTCAGAAAGAAATTCAGCGTATAATTTTATTGTTAATTCAATCCTTGGGAAATGAGCCCCAACACACTCAGGTAATATACAAATTACGGGATCATGTAGCTAACATTTTAACCGTTTATTATCAAAATTCTTCAATGGAATGTTAGGAGTGCAATTCCAAAAAAGCATGAATTTTTCAAGAATCCTAGGCCAATCTTATTATGCTGCAAGAAACTTGGTGCACACCTAATTCTCGTTTTACTATACCGGTTTATCATATTCTAAGACAAGATGGAGACGGTTACGATGGAGTAGCTACATGTAATCATAATTCATTTAGTCATATGCCCTTAACAATTAATAATCAGATTCCTGAAAAGTATGTTGTCGGTTTCATTTATAACAATATGTATTTCATTAAATTATATTGTCCGCCAGATGTCTATATTACAAAAGGCCGATAGTCGCATTTTTTCCCAATTTGATCAATTTCAAAATGTCTTCGTAATCGGCGACTTCAACTGTCACCATACAGAATGGGGAAGTTCATCGGATACACCAAAGGTTCAAATTTACTTTACACGTCTCATCAACATAATTTTATAACAATTAATGACGGTTCCCCTACTCGCCTCTCTTCACCAGGTTCCTCTCCCAGTGCCGTGGATTTACACTACATGGCACACGTTAGCTGACTCTCATACGAGTGATCATTTTCCTATAATCATCACATATGGTCGAGGTAATACTGAAGCAAACAACAGATCAAGTAAGTAATATACGTTCCTATAAAAATTTTAATAAACATACGTATCGCGAATACGTCAATCAGGTATTCCTAAGTGAACGCGGTAATACGATCACATTTTCCACCCTTCTCACATTTCTGACTCAATATTTAAATACTTATCACCCTTGTAAACCACTCGTGACAATTTTACCTCTACCATCTCAAAGAATTAAATGGTGGGATAAGGAATGCCACGAACTAATCTATCGTCATAAAATATTGTTCCAACGTTATCGACAATCAATGACGCAACTAATTACTGTATTTACAATTTAAACGACATATTGCCAAAACCAAACTCATTTTTAACACTAAAAAGCGAAATGCTTGGAAAACGTCTCTATCATCATTAACTTCACATATCCCTGCATCTCACTTATGGAATGCTATACGCATGATAACAAGAACTTTTCAACATCAGTTACAGTATCATTTTCCAAGAGCAGTACTTGATTCCTTTCTTCAATCGCTCACCCCTGATTATACGCTACCCTCATTAATATCACCAGTAAATACACCGCATTGTTATTTCTCCAATTTAACTAAACCAATAACCTTAAACGAACTTCAAACTGTTATATCAACGACAAATAGCTCTTCTCCTGGACCAGACGCAATAACATATACACAACTTCTTCCTCTCCACTACTTTACACAAAATACACATCCCCGTGCAATGGAACAATTTTTATGTAAAGCCTATGTTCAAACTCATACACTACCAGATAATCCAGAACACTTTCGCGGGATAGTACTAAGTTCGTGTATAAGTAAAACATTCTGTAAAATTTTACTTCGACGATTAATATGGATTTTAGATCACTACAATATTTTTCCTAAGTACCAATTCGCCTTCATAAAAGGGCGTAGCACCAAAGATCCAATCAACATATTAATCCTAGACATTTTGTTAGCCCAGTGGAGACAGGAGACTACTAGACATAAAATGTGCTTATGATTCTGTATTGCTACACATTCAATGGGAAAAATGATCTATGTACGATTTTCCCTTTAAATTCATTTTCATTTTACATCAATTATTTACCAATCGCACATTAACACTAAAATCTACCCACTACCACTTTCCGAGTCGTCAGACCTCTCATGGCTTACCTCAGGGGGCGATATTAAGCGGTATATTATTTGCCTTAAACACGAGTACAAACAATAATAACACCTTTAGCTCGAGTAATGGCATTTGCAGATGATTTTGTGATTTCCTTTTCGCATAAAAACATTGATGAATGTCGCCAAACGATTTCGGATGTTATGAGCAAAGTGTTGCAATGGCCAAATATTCACGGTCTATAACTTTCAATCCCAAAGTGCCCAGCAATGATATGTACCCAAAAACGTACTTTTGACAATAGTCCCATTTGTTTTGACGTATTTAGCATTCCTTTTACTAATCAGCACTCACACTTAGGTATACGTCATGATCGTAACCTCAATTGGAAATTTCATATTCAGTCCTTTCGTAGAAAAGCAGAAGGTTATCTTAACATTCTACACACAGTTACTAGGCGAAAATGGGGAGCAGAACCATCATCCGCATTACTGCTTTACCGGGCTACCATACGTTCTTATTTGGATTATAGTGCGTATATAATTGATATAGCATCTAAAACTACTTTAGCAATACTTGATATAATACAACACCAAGCATTAAGACCTTGTATTGGTGCTCTTAAAACTACCCCCACAAATGCATTGCTAGTCGAAACGAGTGAATACCCTCTCTCCATTAGACGTTTAATGTTAGCAAAAAAATATGTTCTGAAACACCTTACTAGATCGAATTCCATTATTATACACAAACTTCAACTTCTTTTTGAATATTATCAACAACGCCCTCCAAAAAATGGCAGATACCCAGCGATATATCTTTCGTATACAGAGTCGCATCATCTTTGCGGCTCTGTACTCCGAACACCGCAATTAATCATGCACGCATATCCATACGAAACCTTTAATTTTAAACCTCAGATTATTATTCAATCATCCTCCTTATCACCTCACCCCTCACAAAGTACCGCATTAATTATGCCAACAGTAAAGAAACTTAAAATATCACCAAGCAGACAAGATGTAAATATACTTACAGATGGAGCAAAGTCTCAACAGGGGGTAGGAGCAGCATTCTTTGATTCCAGTTCAGGCACAAGTTTTCGGTATCACTTACCGAACAATATAACTATCTTCACGACAGAACTCTTTGCAAATCGACAAGCCCTATCATATGTGCATCAACATGCGTTTCCGAAAGTCAATATTTTTACAGATTCCCAAAGTGTTCTTCACGCGCTGCACACACCCACGCAATCCCACAATGGATACTTATATGAGGTTAAACAAATCCTGTATCAACTTGAACATTCCAGAGCCTATATTACTTTAATATGGATTAAAGGACATACGGACAACCCAGGTAATGATCAAGCTGACCTAGTTGCTAAGGAAGCAAGTCACTCCATAACAGATGCCCTTCAAATGAAAGTTCCTATTACAGATTATTTTCCGCTTATCAAACATGAAGCTCGTCAATCTTCGCAAAATGCATGGCAAGGCTTGGCAAGTACCAAACGTAAATTCTTTTATCAGTTGCAACCCTAAATTCCTATAAAACCATGATATTTAAACGGATCCTATACTCGACGTCACATAATTAATATCATGCGTTAGTGATTTACCATGCATTAACTCCTGACTACAAATATCGTTTTAAAATTTCTAACCTCCCATACCGTATCTGTGGACACCCCCACGGAGATAGTAACCACCTATTCTTCCAATGTCCGCAATATGCTTCCCCTCAACGTATTTTATTTAAGCAATTAATAAAAATGAACATACCTTTGCCAACAAGCATCCAATGTTTATTATTTGAACCATCACCCCACATAATTTCACTGTTAAACCAGTTTCTTGATCATACCAAACTAATGTTGTAAACAAACGACTTTCTCTTGTTTTAGCAGCTATCATAGGTATTGCACTCCTAGAAACTTTAACCTATGTCACGTCTTTGAATACAATCGTTAGTTAAACATTTGGTATTAACAATAATATTATGAATTGAAGTGTGAATACGATCCCAAAAAGTGTGAAGCGTGTGTATAAAAAGGCTTATTTACCAATTACGAGAAGATATATATATACAGTGACTGGGTAACAGTAAAAAACAAACCCAAACAAACATATCAGCAAGAAGAAGTGTGTAAATCTATCGCTAAAAAGTGCGCAGACAATACTTTTAGTTTTATCATATGATCTGTGATTGGGTGCACCGCTCTCACGTGAAGCCCACCAAATTATCAAGACAAGACAAGACAAGACTCATTCTCTTTGTTAGAGATGGTTAAGAGTAGTTCACCAGAAGGACTAGTGTCAGAACTGCTCAGTCCCTGAAATGAACAGTTCTTTGGGAGCAGTTCGTTTAGTTCCTACTCGTCTCCCTCAGTAACTTCGCTCGCTAGAGATGGGCTGCCAATAAATGGTCCGTGACCAGCACGTGAGTATTTTATATCTGCTCGCGCTTCGCAACACAGCAGCCGAATGTACCTTTAAAAATTGACGATCATGACTGTTTTGGAGGGCATGGCAATTAGGTTACTGAAAATAAACTTATTAATGGTTGGATTTTCAGTGCATTTTCTTTAAATATCTACAGGAACAATGTTACAATACCTGTGAAATTTGGTCATCAGTCACAAAATACGATCACGAACAGTGGTATTAATTTCACTTGCAAGTGGGGGTTTGGAAAAGGATTTGGAAGGAATCAGCCATGGTTTTTGAAGAAGGCACTGTTCTAGCATGTTCCTCGAGGTTAAAGGAAAACTATGGAAAACCTTAGAGAACAGCCGATGAGGAGATTCAAACCCACAGCGCCTCTCGAGTCCGAGTTACAAACAAGCAATGCTTACCGTAATGCTACACCGGTCGGCGATAATCTATGAGTTCGGTGATTACACATTATTAATATTTTGATTATGAAACTTGGGCTATGATTTCAAACTCCCTAAATATCACATTACGTGCGTTTGATTTAGGCCTATTTTAGCTTAGAGTACTTTACATCTCGAACACAAAATGTAAAAAATTGTGTCGATACTTACATAAATTTAGGTCAAGTTTTTTGGTGTCCCTACAGGTGTTTCGTATTGCAATCAATCTACACAAGTAAAATTTCTTTTCACTAGAAAGTTTCCTCAACGCACTCCTGTAGAAAAGTCTCGGGCCAACCTTCTGGTTAGTCTTACTCCAACTCCTACTCCTAGTCCCATCACGTCCCACTCAAATCGCATACAAGCCTCTCATGGGTCGCTTGGGACTAAAAGAACTACAGCTCCGTAGTTAGTCTCCCGACACGAAAATGTGAACGACTATGTCGACACTTACATAAATATACGCCAAGTCTTATGGTTTCGCAACTGGTATCACATATACAATCTACACAAGTAACTTTACATTTCATTAGAAAGTTACCTCCGTGCACTCCTGTAGAAGACTCCGTAGCTTGTCTTTCCTTGAAGAATTAGTCATCCTGTCTCTCATTGGTCAGTTGGGACTAAAAGAACTACAGCTCTGTAGCCGGCCTCCCGACACGAAAATGTAAAAGATTATGTGGACACTAACATAAATATACTCCAAGTTGTATTGTTTCGCAACTGGTATCACACAATACAACTAATCTACACAAATAAAATTTACATTTCACTATTCATTGGCCAACCTTCTGTTCAGATTAGTTTTACTTCTCACGACCGACTTGATGCGTCGCTCTAGCCAGCTCAGGGCAGCGAGGGTACTCCTACTCTTAGTTCCATTATGTCACGCTCATTTCACATGCAATCGTCTCATTAGTCGGTTGGGACTTAATGAACTACAACTCCGTAACTAGTCCTTCCTTGAAGACTTACTCATCTCGAGGAGCAGTTCAGTCAGGAACGACACATCTGTACTCTTTGTAGATGGTTATGGGAATGAACAAGCCGATTTATTCGCTAAGCGATTTGCTCGTGATGGGAAATCCCTTCAACTTGCCGTTCCTTTACTCGATTTTTACCCTCTTTTCAAACATTCTGCTTATCGTTAGTGGCAAGAAGATTGGACTCATTCTTCCTCTTATAAAGGTCGTTTTTATTACAATATCCAGCCTTATATTCCTCCCTATCCTTCGCTTTAATCATGCCCTTACTCCTCTGTATAAACATCGATTTAACCTCTGCTCCCATTCCTCCTGTCTATGTGGTACTCCGAGTGCTTATATAAATCATTTATTATTCCAATGCCCTGTGTATGATTCTTCTCGTCCGGCTTTTATTTCTCGTCTTATCAGTCTTCAGAAATCTCTCCCCACCAACGTCTCCTGTTTGCTTACCGATAATCTCCTGCTATTATACATGCTACCAATCAATATTTGGATGATTCTCATATTCATTTGTAAATTACTGTTCTTTTCATTTTCGCACGGTTACATACTCCTGCTTCCACTATTTTTGTATCTACGCACTGCGCACTTCCTTTGTTATGTTTCTCGCTACTTAAGATGTGTACATAGCGTTGCTTACGCTATTATATTGCCCCCATTTTTCCCGAGCTAAGCCCAGCCATCGAGCGAGAGATCCCAAGGTGGACCGTTCGATCGTTGGCTATCACTTTCTAGAGGCATTTAAGGGTTGTTAGGGATTGATGACCAAGCAGGATAAAAAGAAATGTTAAAACAACACTCTGACATTTATTCACATAAGCAAACAAACAAATGAAATACTCTTGCTGATGTGTTTACAAAAATAGAACTTTCATAATATTGCATTTCTTCCTCTTTTTAGAGTGACACGTGTTCTTAATCTCCAGCCATACTGTGCTGTAATGAAACCAAAGAAAAATTAGGCCCCTTGCCTTTTCAAATCAAAATATTTGACTGAAAGAATTAAATAAATTAACATAGAACTTGAAAAAAATTGATTAACAGCTGTCTTGCGAACGAGGGTTTTACAATAAATGTGTTCAAAGCTTTACCAATTCAAAGTAGTCTCAACACGTGGTTTTAAGATGTACTCAACTGAATTTGTCATTTACAGTATTTATAATAGTCAATGACACCAACATGAGCTTCAGTAGAAAATGACAATTGATTTCAAAATTCTCAAAATTAATTAATTATTATTCTGATTATTATTATTATTATTAATATTAATTTCTCATCATTGAATTAGCCCATGTTTCATTGTCACACGATCGTGTTCTTATTAATTTTCCACTGCATTATTTACCTAATGATCGTCATTAGCATTTCAGAATAATTATTTTGAATTACTTATTAATGACTTATTTTCACCATAACTCCAATTAATCATGCGGCTAACAAATTTCTACCTCTGATCTTTGTATTTCATTTCTATTCAAATTAATCTTAAAATATTTCAAATTTTAGAAATTTACATTACCAACGTGTGAGCTAGTTAAATAAATTTTATTTACAAATCGAGTGCCTTCATAAAGTAACGAGATGATCTTTCCTTTTAAATCTCGCTAATTAAGAAAATAAATTCTTCCTAGTCTTCCTCGACTTAACTTAATCAAACTTTCCCGTAAGGGCATGAAAATTATTTCTTAAGGCAACACACAACGATGAGTGTAATCTGCGTCACAGCGAGTGCGTGACCAGATCAAAATCAAATGAAACCAACATGACACCAGAGAAAGATACATATTTACATACACACACACATTCACACTAGGGAAACACGTTTTTATGTACATTATTTACATCGAATCCTGTTTTGGCAAGTTTATTCATGATTTTTTTTGGTGGTCGGGACGCGTAATGTCTAGCAGAAATAATCCGTGTACTGAAATTATCCTTCATTAATGGAGGCTAGTGATCGAAGTCATGGGTATCACTTGGTAGAAACACATTTCACATATCAACGTAAGTTCATCTAACTCATGAAATTATAATGGAAGATTCTAGTAAAATCCATAAGCACTACCATCATTTGGGCTACAGGTTGAAATTACCGCAAGCGTGAGCCTTACTTGTATTACTTTTATTTCCTACCTGTGAAATACACTCGCAACACGTGCTCCAATAATTATATTCTATCTTGCGCTCCCAATACACAAGAATAAGTCAAATATCATCATTAAATCATCAACTGCACAATTATACAACAAGTATCCCTCAGGATTGGTCATATTCCAGACCCTTCATGAACAGAGCACATTCAATCTCACATATAAGGACTCTACAGTAATTTTATGGCTCACGAGCGTTTACTTCTGTTTTACCCGATCTTTAGTTAATATTATTATTATTTAAGTGATTATTACATCTACTGATCCTCATGGAATATCGTAAAATTAGATGACTTCATCATAAATGCAACAAGTGATCTTGAAAGACACTAGGTTCGACCCTATTCACTCAAAATGTACACGTAAATTTCCATCCAGTAACTTTCAACATTACAAGGGAAGTAGATTTATCGTGTGGTCAGTTATTATTAAATATAAAGCTCCTTAAGCATGGGAAATCATTCAAAGACAACCTACGTGTCTACTCTAATAGATTCCAAAATTTCATTCACACGTACCTAGTCTACCACGACACCTTAAGAAGTGGAAAAATGAAATATTTCTAACTACAACAAACTAATAGATCTACGACTTAAGAAGAAAGACCTCTAGTTGTACAAAAGGTAAGACAGATAAATTAAATTAAAAAGGTACTCAAGTTTTTGATGGGGTTCGATTCCTGTCGACAGTCAGTTATTCCAGCATACTCCTCCGGTCAGTCTCCTTCCAATTACCAGATACGCCTCACATTTTACAGCTCCATGGAGGCTCTGCAACAGGTGTCCCTCGATGAAATTGTGTTGCCGGTGGTTGCGGAATTATCCATCTTGAGATGTTCAATTCTAAGACGACTTCCGCAGAATGCTGGTCACAAGCTGTAACTGAGATGACAAAATTAAGTATTTTGCACAAGCACACGCCGAATATAAATAGCTCGTCTACACTGTCGCACTTAACTTAGCTCCTAGGCGTCTTTATTCCATAGAATTTACTAATGGTTTCTCTAAATTCTAGCAGAACGGCGTCGACTTGAACTGAAATTACTTCTCCACGTGGTCCGATAACAGCAGCACAACACGACGAAGAGCTTCAGAACTTCAGAGTAAGAGTTTCAAGAACATTAAGCGAGCGATTTACTCGAAACAAGGCCTTTTATCTAATTAGCCAGGGAGGTGTGATCTTCAGCGAGAACGGTAATTGGCTGATGGTCTCATTTAATTGGCTCAGACTATTCCAGAAACAAGCTGGGTTGCGCGCGTGCGAAGGCAGTCACGTGGTCTGCTCTGACCTTGGCACAGTCTTGCCGGTGTGTCACCCCTCTGAACGACGAAAAAAACTCGTTCTCAGCTCGCCACAACTCCCCAAATGATATGCTGCAGTTACAAGCAGACAATAAAACTTTTACTTTCCACTTGTTAAAATATTCGTAATATCGCCAATTTTAACGGGGACAATATATACATAGACACGATGCTCAACTCTGTTCTTGTGACCTTCGTAATGAGAATAATTGCGTGTGATTTCGCATTATAAGTGTAATATCACGATAATAAGTGTTGTGGCTGGGTGAAATACCACCACTACCAGCTATCGAAGCAAGCGAAGCAAGCATAGTTCCTAAGTACAGAGGTTGGCACCACTGAATACTGCTAGAGAACATCCTTTCCGAGTAGGCCGCGAGCGAGGAAACAAACGACAGTCGCTACGAGTTCGTGTTTGCTCGCCGTGCGATACACTAGCTAGTGAGTGAGTACGGTATTGATGACGAGTAGTGAGTGGGCGGTAGGCCATTGCCAGTGACGGGTGATACGATAGTAGTAGGACGTGAAATTGAACTTGTCTGATAAATCGTCTGATAACGAGCAACTGCCGTTATCTAATTCCACCAAGCGTGACCAACGACGTTTAGATACAGGAGAACAACTTCGTTCTAATGAAGAACAGCCTAATCAACAATCAACAGTGCAACAAGAAGTGCCTACACTTGAGTATTATAACAAATTCCATCATGGGCCATATATAGTGTTCGTTGAATCTAGTGTAGAAAAGAATGTCGGTAGGTTACATCCCATGGCCCTTGGTCGCCGTTTTTATAAACAAGACTTACATGTCAAATCCATTCAGCGTAAAGGCAGAAACCGAATCCAGGTGACCTTTCACAGTGCCACGCAGGCCAATGCTTTTTTGAGAAATTCCTCCCAAGTATTACGAGTGGGAATAATACGCGGGGTTGATAAGGGCATCTCAAATGAGGAAATTCTCCACCATCTAGAATCTGTAGCACCAGTTAAGTCCGTTCAAAGGTTAAATCGTAGGGTTGTCCAGGACGGTGAAACAACGTATCTTCCTACCGGCTCTATTAAGATATTTTTCCGTCCTCAAATGCTACCTCAACAGGTAGCTTTATATAAAGTTTATATGGAAGTTGAGCCCTTCATTTTTTCATCTATCCGTTGCCGAAAATGTCAGCGATATGGACACACTACAAAACAATGTCAAGCAAAAAATTCCCGATTTGAAAAATGTTCCCAGTTACACGAAAGACTGTACCGAACAATTTCTTCAATGTGCATATTGTAAGAAGGACCATATTACGGGATCACTGGATTGTCCTGAGCATAAATATCAAGTCCAAATTAAAAAGCTTATGAGTACAGAATACCTCTCATTTCCGGAGGCAAAGGCTCGAATAGCACTCCCAGTTTACTACCCAGATCAACAGCCGAATCAATTTCCTCCATTACCACGTGAAAATCCATTACCACACGACAATCGATCACCACCAATAGAAAATCCACGAAAGGGCAAGTTTACTCAAGTTATCTTACAATCTTAACCCTCTATACCTGAGCCTGGTTATGATAAGCAGGGTTATTTAGCCATTCTTAGGAATGAGCATGCACCTTCAGAACGACCAACTCCGTCATCGAGTACAACGGTGGCACCTGAACCAGTGTTACATACACAAAGTATTCCGTCTCAGAAACGCTGTCAGAGAAATATTTCGGCCTCCCAGGCCACAAGTAATATTCCCACGAAGGAATACCTTCACAACGAAATTCAACGTATTCTAATAATGTTAATACAGCACTTAGGGCACGAACCCCAACTAAGTAATGTCATCTATAAATTGAGGGACCATATCATGACTATTAGCTCATGATCTGATTACTGCAATGGAACAGTAGAAGTGTCATTTCCAAGCAACATGAATTGCATTTATTAATAAATGAGACTCAGGCTAATTTCATATTTTTACAGGAAACGTGGTTTAAACCTAACTCTCCTTTTCGATTAAGTGGCTGTCAAGTTATACGACATGATGGTAACGGTTATGACGGTGTAGCCACGTGCATTCAGAAGTCCTTAAGTTATACCACGCTAACTCTTCAATGTTTTATCCCACACACTTATGCGGTAGGAATAGTTTATAATAACATTTGTTTTATGAATATATATTGTCCTCCGCACATTTATGTCAACCAAGGACAATGGGCACAATTTTTTGCCTAATTTGCTGACTTTCAGCATATCTTCGTTGTAGGGACTTCAATTGTCATCACACCGAATGGAGATGTACAACAGATACGATAAAAGGGTTAAATTTATTATTAATGTCTAATCGACACGAGTTTTTCATTTTAAATGACGGCTCCCCGACTCGTCTTTTACCTCCCGGATCCCCACCTAGCGCGGTGGATCTGACGCTTTGCCGTACGAATATGGTTCCCGTTACCACATGGCATACTTTGGCAGGCACTCACACCAGCGATCATTTTCCTATTATCATAACGTATGGAGTTAGACAATATGTCCCTACATCATTAGCCTTGCACACAGTAAGTAACGTCCGGTCATACAAAAAGTTTCAATTCTCAAACTTATCGTGCATATATTATTCATACTCTGCAGCAGGAGCGTGGTAAACATAAATTTTACATCATTAGTTGATTATATGACCCAATACTTAAATACATTTCACCCTTGCAGAACCATCAAGGCATCTAGTCCTCCCCCGGTTAATGTCATTAAATGGTGGGATAAAGATTGTCATGATCTCATAACTACGAGAAAACAACTATTTAAATTATACAGTCAGTCTATGACTCAACACAATTATTTGCAATTACGAAAGCATATCGCAAAGACGAAACTCATTTTAATACTAAGAAACGTAAGGCTTGGCAAGCATCATTTATTTCATCATTAACCCCTCAGCTACCCTCAGCAAAATTATGGAATGCCATTCGTATGATAACGAGAACGTTTCCTTTCCTCGTATGGTCTTAGGCAGTCGATCACCCCGGTTTCGGCACTTCCTCCAATTTTACCTTCACCACCCTTTCTTCTCGCCAGTTCACTACATTGTTACAACCAATAACCTATAATGAGCTTCAATCCGTAATATCTAATGTCAACAGTTCATCGCCAGGACCGGATGCTATCACGTATAATATGCTGAAATTACTTCCTCCCCAAGCTCAAGTCTTATTACTACAATATTATGATGAAGTTCTTACGTCTCTTCAAGTACCATCACAATGGAATAATTTTTATAACCCCAATATTAAAACCCACCAAACGTCCAAATGCATCCGAAAATTTTAGAGGAATTGTATTAGGATCATGCATACGCAAAACATTTTGCAAAATTTTACTGAAAAGAATTGTGTGGACGTTAGAATATTAGTCCCTGTTTCCTAAGTATCAATATGCCTTTATGCGAGGACGCAGTACACAAGATCCTATCACTATATTGATCCTTATATTTTATTAGCTAAATGGCGGAAGCAAACTACTATTGCCGTTTTCCTGGACATGAAAGGTGCTTATGATTCAGTGTTATTGCATATATTATGGGGAAAAAAATCTAGTTATGGATTTCTCTATAATTTTATATCTATTTTGCACCAATTATTCACAAACCGTACTTTAACAGTCAAATCTATTCAGTATCAAATTGATAGTCGTCAAACATCGAACGGTTTACCACAGGGGTCCACCTTGAGTGGAATATTATTTGCTTTATATATGCAGGAACTCGAAACTATTGTAACACCTTATGCCCGTATATTAGCTTTTGCAGATGATTATGTCATTTATTATTCCCATACTAACATTGATAATTGCAGGAACACAATATCGCATGTCCTGAGTCCCCTTTGTCCCTCAACATTTATATTTAGGAATTTGAATAGATCAAAATTTAAATTGGAATTATCAACTTCAGCGGTTAACTAGACAGTCAGAACGTTATATCCACATTTTGAAAACAGTAACTAACTTAGACGTAATTGGGGTGCTGACCCCTCTTCAGCTTTACAGTTATATCGCGGTACCATTCGATCTACATTGGACTACAGTGTACATATAATTGACTTAGCACCCAAACAAAATCTTTTAAAATTAGATAGAATACAATTTTCCGCTTTACGTATAACTACTGGTGCACTCAAAACAACACCTACAAACGCTTTGTTGGTTGAAACCACAGAAGAACCTCTTCATATACGTCGATTAAAAAATGCGAAAAAATTTCTGCTCAAACATATCGGTAGATCGAACCCTATTATATTTCCTAAACTGAAATTATTGTATGAATACTATCAACAGCGTCCCCCAACAAATCACCGATACCCAGCGATATATATGGCATATGTTGACATGCAGAATATTCATGACTCAATTCTACGAACACCCCGCTTAATTATGTATTCACACAATTATGACATTCTCACATTCGGACCGTCCATAATTATATCTTCTTCCTGTCCATTGACCCAATATTCATGCGAAATCAACTCGTGTAACCCTGCTCATAAAAAATTTAAAGGATTATTACATTCACAAGATTATAATATATTTACCGATGGGGCAAAATCACCTAATTGAGTAGGAGCAGCCTCCTTTGATTCTCAAGTACAACTAAGTTTCAAATATCCTCTACCGAATAGTATAACTATATTTACAGCAGAACTCTATGCGATTTATCAAGGATTTTTATATGTTCAAAGACTGAGATTCCGGAAGATAAATATATTTAGCGATTCCCAAAGTGTTCTCCAGGCGTTACAATCTTTTTCACAAACTTATAATATGTATATATACGAAGTTAAACACCTGATCTATCAACTCGAGAAGTCAGGCTTTTATATAAAGTTAATCTGAATAAAAGGGCATATTAATAATTTCAGTAATGATAAAGCCGATTCGGCAGCTGAAGAGGCAAGTAATGGTACCTCTAATCTACTACAAATTAAAATTCCGATTTCAGATCTATTTATCACGTATTAAGATGGACGCTAATCAGGCGTGGCATACATTATGGCAACTTTCTGCAGGTACGAAAGGGCAACATTATTACCAACTGCAGCCTAACGTTCCGAAAAAACCACGGTTTTTAAAGGTACGTACACGCGTCGACATATTATCAATATTATACGATTACGTTTTAATCACTCTTTAGCCCCCACTTATAAAAATCGTCTCCATATCGATAACAGTCCATCGTGTACTTGTGGATACGTTAATGGCGATAGTGATCATTTATTTTTTCATTGTCCATAATATGCACCTCAACAACGACTCTTAATTCGGAAATTAGTAAGTATTCACGTACCTTTGCCTACGAGTGTCTCAGTCTTGTTATTTCAACCATCACCACAGATAATCACAATCCTCAACCATTTTCTTGACTCCACTCAAATCCGGTTGTAATTATGCTACATTCAATTATTTGTTTCCCTGCGTGCATGGAAGTGACACTTCTATAGGTTCCAAGGGCTTCGCCCACATCTTTTCTTAACTTGAAGGTGTTGTAGTGTTTCTTAATATTTCATATTACCTGGTATACTTGTACACATAAAGTTCACTCGTGATGCGTGTGTATCGTAAAGTGAATTAAGTGAAATATTATGTATGGCTTGAGTCTGGGAAACAGAACACTCAATCCCAACCAATCTCCTCAAGAAAGAAAGAAAGAAAGAAAGAAAGAAAGAAAGAAAGAAAGAAAGAAAGAAAGAAAGAAGGAAAGACAGTCTGCCTCAATATTTACTGCAGAGGCTTTCGCAGTACGACAAGCTTTGCTATACCAAAAAAAACAAGTCTACAAAGCGATCATTTTTATAGATTCCTTACGTGTGCTTCAAAGTTTAATGCCACATAAGTCCTATACAAATTGGTACATCTGCAATATTCGCCGACTTTTATTTGAACTCGATGAAAATGGTGCTGATATAACGTTAACATGGATAAAAGGTCATTCGAACAACGCAGGTAATGATAACGCTGATAAAATGGCAAAACAAGCTGATTCCGGAACCGGAATCAATGCTTCCATAGCCCTTCCCTACACAGATTTCACGCCGTTTATTAAACTTGTATTCAACAAAAATGGCAGCACAATTGGACACAATCGGTGAAACTCAAAGGAAAATATTATTATCAGCTGCAACCACGTATTGCTAGTCACCCATGGCTTTCAACAACAAAATATTCACGCAGGCATATTACAACAATTATCAGATTACGCTTTAATCATGCTCTAACTCCGGCTTATAAATTCAAATTAAAGTTAGCGGATTCACCCATGTGTTCATGTAATAATAGTATGGAAGACATTATTCACATATTCTTTCAATGTTGCCATGTCGCCCTACATAGAAAACGGTTTTTCCAAACTTTACGCTCACAAAAAGTACAAGTACCCACAGCGGTCGCTCGCCTCGTTCAACCTTCACTTGTTCTTGCTATTCAAGAATTTTTTGGATAATTGTCATATTAAACTCTAAATTCTTTTGACTAGTGAGTCTTATGAGCTTCTTAACTCGCATCCTCCTCTACATAACTGTAACCCACTCACTTTGCTATAACATCTGCTGACGTAACGTTCTCGACCTGTAACCCAAGTGTTGAACAACTCTATCCCTCATAAGTAAAACTCAGTCTGTTTCTCTTGAAAATTTGTCATAATAAGTGTTTTGACGCATACACATCGCGCGTGCGCACACCTGTCATTCTGTATGTCGTTGGTAATATCGGGACGCCATCTTGTTTCTACTCCACGCTTGTGGACTCTACTAGTGTCATCGAGAATCTCTTTCGTCATCATGAGTCAGCCGGCGACACGTCCAGCAGGGGCTCCAGAATATTCTGAACCGAATATGGAACTGGAACCCCAGCCGAAGCAAGCTCGCAGTATTCAAAATATGGAATCGCCAACTCCAGCAGGCGACAGGAAGAAAGTCTGTGCCCCACCGGATTCTGTCAGATCTGGCTCGATCTACACTTGGCCTAGTGAACTTCTGGACGTTTCTGAGGCATTCAGCAGTTATTGGGCAGGAATATTGTGGCAGATTTCCATCTTCCGCCACGTCCACCACCCTTGCCACCGCCTCCAGCTAATCCTTACATGCCTCCTCATATGAAGAGTTTCGCCACTGTGGCGAAAAATCCGGCCCTGGCACCGCACATCCGGCAACGAAATGTTGCTTACCCACCGCCGCTTCCACCTGCTCCTTTCTATGTAATACGGTTAATGAACATTGATCCAGCGAAGGCCAATACTCGAGCGATTTATCAGCTGCTCACCAGATTCACCCCCAACTACCGGGACCATCATATTCAAATCCAGCGTACTCGTGATGGTTACTTCAATATTAAAACCAGCAAGCCGTTTTATAACCACCTAGTGACGGCTATTGGGGTGGCACAGTTTGGTTCACACACACGAGCCACTAACCTTACACAACAGCAGCCAGCCCGACGCCCACCGCCGCCGCCTCGCCCAACTCCTATCATGTCCGTGGTCGCCTACGGAGTGGATCGCGACTGGACGGATGATGAGGTGGCTGATCAACTACAGGTCGAGGGCCACCAAATCTTCAAAGTCAACCGTATGCGCAACGAGAGGGGACCTACATCACTCATTAGGATTTTGTCCAAGGAGGTGACCACTCTGGACGTCCTTCTTTGAGATGGCGCTGTTATCTATGATCGTCGCCACCGGGTGAAGCCCTCCCGCTCGGCGCCGCCGCAGAGGATTCGATGCGACAGGTGCCACCGTTATGATCATCTGCCCGGCACCCCATGCATTCAGCACCAGGTATGCGCCATATGCAGTCAGGACCATCCTACGTCCACAAGTTAAAATAGGGCTCAACCCAAGTGTATTAATTGCTCCCTCCCTCATCCGGCTTTTTCCTATAAATGCAAGGCTAAACCTAACCCTGATCCTTCTCAGCCTGAATCCGTCGTACCTGTCATTACCCCTATTACCAATACCGCCCTCCTGCCCCCAAGTTCTGAAAACATCATCCGCTTTGTTGCGATGGTGCTTCAGAACCTCCTTCCTTTTAACCGACCCCACGTCCTTACCCAGATCCAACTGGCCGCGCGATAGGTGTTTAATACCCATCTGAATGCAGTACCTTTGATTAGCTACTGGTTATATCCGCTCAGTCTCCGTCAATCGCCCTCCCTCTCTCTGTACGACCCCGACGTTTTTATTCTAAATGAAATTTTTTTGACTCCTAAACTCCATCCTCATTCCTCTCAATATAATCTTTATCGCGCTGATGACCTCGCTGCAGCTCGTGGAGGAGTTGCTATTGGGGTTAAAAAACATATTATCACCAAACAACATTTTTATCGCTTTTCAAATAATATTTCGGAATATTTAATACTTGATAAGTTTCTACCTAATAATTCATCTCTGGTCTTTGTTACTCTTTACCTATCCCCTCGCACACCGCACCCTCTTGATTTTCTTACGTATGTTGATAATACTTTTCAAAATTACGTTTTTGTTGCTGATATTAATAGCCATTCTTATACTGTAACTCAAACTACCGCTTCTCAGGATCTACTTTCTCACTTTCGGGGCGTACAGATCCCCTTCCCTTTCCCTACCCGTCCGATTTCTAACACCACTCCCGATGCTCTTATTTTATCTCCTTCGCTGGCTCCTTCTCCTACCATCACTAAATGTTTAGAACTAGGCTCTGACCACTCTCCCGCGCTTCTAACCCTCCCTCACCTTTCCTACCACCCTCGATCCCCTACTTCCCGGCCACCTCCTACGCGACGATATTCACAAACAAATTGGACAAATTATCTACAAACTTATTAACTGACTGTCCCCTTCCTACTTCCTTGCCTGATCTCTTTCCTCTAATCGATAGGGTGGAACAAGCTCTTATTCAGGCAGACCAACTTCACATCCCTCGCCATTCCTACCACCCTACCAAACCCCCCATACCTCCTAAAGCCCTCTCTTTACTTAAACTTTCTCATGATCTGTATGATTCTTATGTTCGAACTCGGGACCCCAATAACTTACGACAACATCGTCAGACACTTCGTCACGCCCGCTCTTAAGCACAAACATTTGACGACTGCTTGTATCGATCTTCTAACTTACAGGACTCTCGAACTTTCCGACGCATACCCGTCCTCCTCTTCCTACTTATCCGATCCGTACTTCTTCTACTCCTCTTCTGACTGATAAAGATAAAGCTGATGCCTTTGCTGTTCATTACACCACCATTTTTTCTCCTTCTACCAACCCTCTTCATGAACATCCTGATTTAATATATTTAATGCAGCCAAATAGCCATAACAGAGAATATAGGTTACATTGATGGGTTACATATTTGCATAATCACTTATAGCCATTGTTCTTCTTTTACAGAATTCAATGTGGTACTGTTCACACGTTTTTCCACATAGTCTGCACTCCCAGTCTATACTTGGGTCATGGAAGTGTTTTGATTTGCAGAGTAGGTGAGGAAAACCGTGAACTGCTAATCTTGTAATGACATGTCTTAATTCAAAATTAGCTTTTGTCCACGAGCGATCTATCATTGCCCCTGTGCCATAGAAGTATGGTTGGACTTCTTCTCTCTTCTCCGTCAGATTTGCTAGCAGTTTCTTTGATGCACCGGTGTTCGGTAGTGGCATACTTGTCCTGAGATCTTCTATGAGAAATGATTCCCTTGCGAGGAGATATACAAGTCTAGATCGTGTCGTTTTTGATACACCTATCACCTTCTTTATATAGTTCGCTTTTACCTTTTCCAAGGTTGATAAGTTCCTCGTTGTTAAATGTGTCCAGATAATTTCAATGCCATAAGTCATTATTGGGAGAATTTTTAATCTGAATAGCAACATGCTGTCTCCAGACCAAGTGATCTAATGTCTTTTATTTCATGCATTGACGTCATTGCTTGAGTTGCCTTTTCTGTGACATGTTGTGTGAAACAATATGCGCTCGATTGCAGGGTGATGCCTAAATATTTGAAGTCTGATACTATCTGTACCCCTGCGTAGGTTTACAAACATCCCCACAGGGGAAGGAATGAAGGAAAAAGCGCACGGGCCTGGGCCTGTTTCAAACTAACATTCCTTTTAGCGAATAACCACATTTATTTTCAATACAAATCCCCTTAGTGGGTTTTCCTTTAAACTAGTTAACACGTACACTATCGTTTAAATCTCAAGACAGCCTCAGGCTGTGAACTAAGTACATTAATATTGGGCATTGAGCCAGAACATTAAAAACAAAATTCAACCATTCAAACTGTCCTCCGTTCAAAAGCACTCAGTACATACAATAGTAGAGACTCTATTATCCTTAACCAATGACGATGGAGGTGGCAGCTAATTTTCAGGGTGCCTGCCCATATACAATAACATTAAAAGGCACTGGGTTACACTCATGTCGTAGGACTGAATATTTCGGAATCCCAATAGTGGGATCCTCCCTTCGTTCTACCCCGCGTTAGTACATCAGTTTTATCTAGTAGAAGAGCTTACCTCCACACCGTGGACAAGGCAGGGTTCGAAACCCAAACGGACTAGCCGCCGCAACTCAAGGCACCGAGTACATCTGCCGCTGCTGGCTATCAGGCAAGTAAAGTCCCTCACCTCTGTCCGTAGCTCGACAAGCGAGCGGCGGACCGGAGGGAGGGGAGGAAGGCCAGCCCAATTGGCTGGAAGAGGGGGGAGGCATGTTACCATAGTAGCGCAGCGGCAGGACGAAGGGAGAAAATCAACGTCGAAAGAAGGTGCTAGTTAGTGACATTTATAAATCATAACCCGTAAAAGGAACTCCGCCACTAGGAATGACTCGGATTTCCTAATGCCGGTCCCAAGCCCGGTAAAGGAGGAGGGTCAATGGCTGGTTGTTGAGTCTTGGGGGTTGCACTGATGTCGAGTAAGTGCTGCCATTAAAACTCAAGAAATGCTTTAGTTGACAGTCCATCTGTCAATGTAACCAGCAAATCCTACCCCTCATGGGGATGGGTGAGGGCGAGTACCCGAGTACCTGGCGCCTTAAAACTGGGTCCCTCGGCTAAGGTATGGTAACCCCTACAGAAAAGTCCCTGGTCCTCCAGGTTGGGGGTTGTGCGAAGGGCTGGTAACTCTTCCACTTAAAAACTTACCTCACTCATAAATCTCAGATGAATAACCGGACGGATTCTATGATGACGACAAAGGCAAGATCAAAGGCCAAACGATTTGGAATTAGAGATACATTAAAGTTGGGAACTTGGAACGTGAGAGGCATAAAAGGAAAAGAAGAAGAACTGGATAGAGAGCTGGCTAGGAAAGAAATCAATGTTGCTGTAATTACTGAGACAAAAAAAGAAATTACAAGGAACAGAACAAATTGACAAATACACTATGATTTATAGCGGAGTTACACAGGATAAAAGAGCTGCAGCAGGAATCGCAATATTAATAGACAGGAAGTGGAAAAACAAAATAGAAAGCTACACCATTATAAATGAAAGGATTTTGGTGTTGAAGTTGAAGGTAGAGAGAGGGAAATTAACCTTGGTAGCCGTGTATGCTCCTGAAGAAAACAAACAGGAAGAATCTGAACAGTTTTATGAAGTTCTTCAATCAGTGTTGGATAACATATGTAAAAGTGACTTTGTTGTTCTGGCTGGTGATCTCAATGCTCAAGTAGGAAACAAACCAATTGCAGAAATAGTGGGAAATAAAGGTGAACCAACTTTGAATGAAAATGGTAAATTATTGATAGAATTTTCATCCTATAATCAATTAAAAATTACTAACACCTTCTTTGAGAAGAAAGATATACATAAATTCACATGGACTGCAAGAGGACAGCGATCAATCATTGACTATATAATGGTCAATAAAAAGTTAGGTCCAGATGTAACAGATGTCAGAGTACATAGAGGAAGCGATTTATATACAGATCATTATCTGGTCATTGCATTCTTGCTAAATGGAGGAAAAGGCTGAATAGAAATATACACAGAAACCAAGAGATCTATAAGGTATATTTACTACAGGAAGATGGAATAAAATACTTATATCAAAATCGGTTGCAACAGTATTTAGGTCAGATTCCGACAAGTACTGATATTAACAAAGAATGGGAAATCATAACCTCAGCAATTCAGAGGGCAGCAGATGAAGCCATTGGAGTGAAGAAAAAATTTAGGAGAAAAACTGGGCTTAAAATATAGAATAAAGAAATTTCAGAAGCTGTCAAGCAAAAACAAATATTATACCTGAAAATGATACAGCATCGAACCCCACAAAATGAGAAAGAATATAAAAACAGCAGGAACAAGGTCAAGTCACTAACGAGAAAACTCAAGCAAGAATCATGGGATAGGTTAATAAACTCAATAGAGGATGATATCCATGGTAGGCAAGAGATGGCATATAAGTTAATGAAGCACCTCAACAGTGATGCAAGAGAAACTGCTAATATAAATGTAATCAAAGACGAATCGTGGATACAGCACTACAAAGAATTGTGGTATAACGGAGAGTATGGAGAGAGTCAGGAAGATCAAGATATAGATATCGACATTGAAGGAATTGACCTAATAGATATAGAAGAACTTAATACTGTTTTGAAATCTTTCAAAAATAGAAAAGCACCAGGGTTAGACAATATAAATGTGGAGTTGTTCAAATATGGTGGGATCGTTCTTAAATTTAGAATGTTACATTTAATTAATCTTTGTTGGAAAAGAAGAAGTATACCTGAAGAATGGAGAAAAGCTAAAATAATATCACTTTTCAAGAAAGGAAACCGAAGTTTTTGCAGTAACTATCGAGGAATAAGTTTATTAAATGTTGGCTATAAAATATATGCTAAAATAATAAATAATAGACTTAAAATCATTGCACACAATCTCTTATTGGAAGAACAATGTGGATTTAGGAAGGGCAGATCCTGTACAGATAATATATTTAGCCTCAAACAGATACTGGAGAAGAGAAGAGAATTTAACTTGAATACTTATGTCGCTTTTGTCGACTATGAAAAGGCTTTTGATAGAGTAGATAGAGAACAGTTATGGAATATAATGGTAAAAAATGGATACCCTAAACATCTTATTCAAGTTATCCAAAGTCTGTACAAAAGGACGAGAATTGTGTTAGATTTAGGATACAAACTAACGGAAGAAATATTAATTAATCAAGGTGTACGTCAGGGATGCAGCCTCTCTCCAACACTATTCAATATATATATGAAGTAATCAGAAATTGGGAACGAATTGTGCACTCTGGAATAAAATTGAACACAAACACATACATAAATACTATGCTCTTCGCAGATGATCAATTTATCCTGCAGGATGATGAAGATAGACTCCAGAAATCAATACGTCAGTTAAACACCATTTGTAAAAGTTATAATCTTCGGCTATCCAGAACAAAAACCAAAGTTATGGACGGCAAGGGAAATATCCTATCAGAGCGAAGATAGTAATCGACAATCAACCAGTAGAACAAGTCACAAATTTTAAGTACCTTGGTTGTGAAATATCTTTTAATGATGATGACGAGGTGAAGAAGAAGCTTCATCGATTTCAATATATGTGTGGGACAATTCGCCGAACACTGAAAGGAAAAGTAAGAGAAGATACTCAACTTAAATTCTATAAGACTATGGCTGTACCAACTTTGCTATATGGAAGTGAGACATGGGTAGATAAAATAAGCTATATGAATAAAATACAATCATCTGAAATGAGATTCCTAAGATCAGTGAAAGGATACTCCCTAAAAGATAAAATACGAAATGAAGAGATAAGACAAAAATTAGATATATATTCTCAATGAATGAAAGAATATTCTAAAACAGGATCCATTGGAAAAACCACGTTCTGAGGATGGATAACGACAGAATCCCAAAACTTGCCCTGGAATACCATCCTACAGGAAGAAGAGATATTGGTCGTCCTATGAAGAGATGGAATGAAATCTGAGGTCGGAACAGGCTATTAGCCTAATCCATGAAGAGGAAGTAAGTAAGTAAGTAAGTAAGTAACCCGTAAAAGGCCGTGCACAGCTAATAATAATAATAATAATAATAATAATAATAATAATAATAATAATAATAATAATAATAATAATAATAAATAAATGGAAAAAACAAACGTCAATGTTAAAGGCGCAACCAGGCAGCCAACAAAGCCCAAAGGGGGCAAGGGAACTGCCTAAAACATACGGCACAGATCTCCCCTCCCAAGAACCTTACCAGGGGGGGGGGTAGTTTGGGAATCCCTTCTCAAGTAGGGGCATCATTTTTTTCTTTTTTTCTGAAGAAACATACAAGAATTTTACACAAATACATATCTTGATATACAATTTTCATCAGTTGTATTCGACGAGTTCTTGCTTGTAGAGATGAAAGATGAAATATGAAGAGATATGTCTTCCCGGGATGACACGATGAGAAATGACAGAGCTGATGAGTCCCAAACACACAATTGGACCAGACTGGCCAGCATTGGCAACAGGTCCGCAAGATGGTAAGGCCTAGGAGTAGGCGGCCCAGCACATCACCCAACAATGGTGATGGTTGAGAAAGTTCCAACCCCGTAAGTTAGGGCGAGGTGACACATGCTGCAGTTTGCAAGATTTTGCCGCTGACACACGGCCTCAGGAGAGTAAGATGCCCAGGGGCCAGCTCCACCGGGGGGCCCTCCCTCGAAGCTTGGGGGCACAGGCGACGAACTTCCCGACACTGCAAACACAAAGGAGAAAGCCAGCAGCACGTGGAAGCAAGTAGATAGTCAGGTGATGAGGCGGAACGTCAGTCGAGGCGCCGCGGCGGCACAACCAACGGTGTGGAGGTCAGGAAAAGGACGCGGGGGGAACTCCAGGAGGATTTACAAACATGCTCAGATAAAACAACAATTAAGAAGGCAAAATTGACAAGATAATTAAATTACCCATTAAGAATAGGAAAACCCACCGAGGTGGAAGAAAGTCAAAAGTAATAAACAAAGGAAACATGAAAAGCGCGAAAGCCAACTCTCAAGCGGGCTTAACCTGAGACAGGTGCACTCTCAAAACTCTCTCGGTCTCCGGGTCACTGACCAGCAAGGTGACGGGGGTGAGGAAATCGAGAATAGTACAGGGGCCTCTGAAACGTGGACCTAATTTCCCAGATGGCACAAAGTTCTTAATAAACACCTTGTCACCGACAACCAAGTCGGTAGGTCGGCGACCTTGATCTAGCGGGCACGCTTCTGCTCGTACGACACCTTAAGGATATGTTTCGCCTTCTTCCAAATTTCCCTAATGTTAGGAGGATCAATCTTCTCGGGAAGCAACTCATTAATATTCCATAAGTTGGAAATAGGAGAATTTGGCACGAAAGAAAACATCAGGGAAACTGGAGAAAATTTGTGAGCTTCATGGACAGCTGAGTTGAAGGCGAAGGAAGGGAGGTATCCCATCTCGACACATCCTGATGGTGGAAAGCAATGAGGGCCGAACGAAGGTTGCGATTGACCCTTTCAGCATACGAAGGCTGAGGGTAATATGGGGAAGTCGTGACATGGGAAATCGAAAGATTGAAACAAAATCTTCTAAACAAATTGGAAGTAAATGCCCTAGCATTGTCGGACACCAAAAATTGACACGGCCCAAAGGATGAAAAGATGGACTTAAGGCATCTAATAGTAGTTTCAGCGGTAGCAAGTCTGGTGGGAAAAACCCAGAAAAACGGGTAAACCCGTCCACACAAACCAAAATAAACCTATTCCCATCGCCCTTTGACCGGGGGAGGGGTCCCACGTAATCAATATACATCCGCTCCATGGGGCGAGTAGCTTGGTGGGACGACAAGAGACCCATTCTCGAGTTCACAGTAGGCTTGCTAAGGCCACAGACCTTACAGGCCTTAACCATCTCGCGAACTTCCCCATCTAGGCCTTTCCAGATGAAGTTCTCCCGAATCTTCTCCCTAGTCTTGAACACTTCTAGATGACCACCCAAAGGAGTTTCGTGATAATATTTCAAAATCACCGGAACCAAGACCGAGGGGATAACCACTTTCATTTTCTTATCGGCCCGGGAAGGGCAGCACAGAACATTGTTTCTCAGGACGTAGGGGGCAATATTCTGCCCGGATTTAAGATCCTGAATAATAGGGGCCAACACCGGATCCTCACCCTGAATTTTAGCAATCTGGTGGAACAGCAAGTGGTATCCAATAGGATTCCACCGGAAAGAGGTAACGAGAGCACGGGTTCCGAGCCTGTTGAATCAGAAGAACCAACGTAGTGGTCAGAGGACATTCGACTTAAGGAATCGGTGACGACATTTTCCGTCCCTCGGATATGGTGGACATCGAACTGGAAAGCGGAAATGCGAATAGCCCATCTGGCTAAGCTATGGGTCCTTCTGGGCTTACCAAGGACCCAGCTAAGCGCCTGATTATCGGTTTCGAGCAGAAACTTAACATGCTCCAAATACATCCTAAACTTCTCTAGGGCGAACAAAACCGCTAAACCCTCAAGCTCATAAACCAAATACTTCGACTCGAGCAGGGATAGCGTCCTAGAGGCGTACGCGATGGGGCGTCTACCCAATTCCGAATCCTGTAACAAAACCGCCGCGACAGCGGACGAGGAGGCGTCGGTTTGAACCACAAAGATCTTACTAAAATCTGGCATAGCCAGCACCAGGGCATTAGCTATAGCCATTTTCAAGTCCTCAAAGGCTGCCTGCTGCGAAGACCCCCATTCAAACTTAACCCTCTTACGACGAAGCGAGTTAAGCGGGGCAGCACGATTAGCGAAGTTTGGGATGAACTTGCGAAAGAAATTTATCATCCCCACAAACCGAGCGACGCCTTTAACATCCGTCGGGGGCCGGAACTGGTTAATAGCCTGGGTGCGGGATTGGTCAACCGAGACCCCGCTAGGGGAAACGATATGACCAAGAAAGGACATCTGAGGCCTAGCAAAAGAGACCTTAGAGAGCTTAACCGTCAACCCGGCTTGACGCAACCGTGTCAAGACTTCCTTAAGATGCTGAAGATGATCTTCAAAGGTTTCGGAGTACACGACTACATCATCCAAATAATGGTACAAATAGCTGAATTTGTTGTCCGAAAACAAGTGATCATGGAGCCTAGTCAACACGGCAGCCTCCGTAGAAATACCAAAAGGCACCCGGCAAAATTCGTATAGGTTCCAGTCAGTCGCGAATGCAGTTAAGTGACGAGATTCTTCGACCAAGGGAATTTGATAGTAAGCTTGGTTCAAATCCAAGTCAGTAAAATACTTGGCGCGTTTGAACCACGAAAAACACGAGTGCAGATCCGGGAGAGGAACCGATTGCAATACGATCTTCTTATTTAACACCCTGTAGTCAAGAACCGGGAGAAAGCCATCTTGCGGTTTGGGAACAAGAAAAATGGGAGAGGAGTATGACGAAGTAGAAGGACGTATGATCCCGTCATCCAGCATTTTGTTAATAATTTGCTTCAACGCCTGCATTTTGGGAGACGAAAGACGATAAGGAGGAATCCTCACAGGGACGGAATCAGTAACTTCGATTTTATACTCAAGTATGTTAGTAACTCCCAATTTTTCTGTAAAAACATCAGGAAACGCACTACATATCTCCCTAATGCACTGCGCCTTATCCTCCGACAAATGGCTAAGGTCGGAGACCATTTCGTTTTGAGGGGGCGCGACACATGAAGCTAAAGCAGAATTACGCAAAGACAAACTTAGTTTTTCCCGTTCAGCAAACTTAAACCAGCAATGGCTATTTTGCATGTCTAACACAAGTCCAGCATAAGAAAAAATTAGCCCCAAGAACCACAGGACACGATAAATCCTTGGCCACATGAAAGCAATACTTCCACGTAAAATTGGAGGTGCGAATGTTACATTTGATTAAACCAATTACTTCAAGTTTAGACAGGTTAGCCGAAATACACGAAAAGGATACAGGCTGAATATTAGCAATTTTACAAATGGCCTTGTGTGAAATAACCCAAGATTCACTCACAAGGGAAAGGACACTTCCCGAGTCCAAGAGTGCTTGAGCAGGTTAATTATTTAACTCGATCGAAGTAAAGGGAGCGAAACCCTTAACATCACCCGATATTTTCAAGCAGTCCGGTGGGCAATCAACCCCAGACTGAAGAGGAAAATGGGAATCACGTCTCTCAACAACAAGGGAAGAAGGGTCGCCTGGAATGGAAACCGACTCCCGGGCTAGTCAGAGCTCTGCGGAACGATTAGGACACCGCCTCGCCATGTGTCCCGCTAATCCACATCGAAAGCAGACGACTCCCGATAACCCCGTGTTATTCCTCTCCCTACCACCAGAACTAGGCGAGGAATTGGTGGAAGTACGAGAAGGACATCGATTGCTCAAATGATCTGTTGCCCCACAGGCGTAACACTTCCTAACAAGAGCAGGTTTCCCAGACGAGGGCCGCTGAGTACGTTGGTCTGACAAAGGTACATTCGACTCGCGGAGAGAGTCGGCGTGCCGAACTCCCTCGGCAGATACCATCACAGCCTCGAGTTCGCTAAATGTACGAGGGCGAGTAGCAAAAGACACATAAGACCGATAATTAGGGGAGATGCCCTCCACGAACGTAGACACCATTTGCTCTTCAGAGTAACCAAGTGCGAACACCCGAGCATAAAATTTAATATCCGAAATAAAGTCAGACAAGCTCTCCTCTAAACGCTGCACTCTAAAATAATGTTTCTGAATTAAGGAATTAAGCGCACGTGCAGGAATAAAATAGGTCAACAAGTTCGCATGGAACTCGTGCAAGGAAGTTTGGGCCGCTATGGCATGAACGATTTTATCAGCTAACACACCGGTGGCATAGGGGTAAATAATTTGGAGGACCTGTACGTTCGACATTCCAAAGACCAAGGCATGGTCCTGGAATTCGACCAAAAATCGAAGGAACGATACAACTTCACTCGCCGAACTGACAGAATAACAAGAAGCCTTTTTTAACACCAGACTGAAGGGGTGAGGAAGACTAGAAAATCCTGCGTTATAGAGCACCGAAGTAGACTGCTGATCCTTGCCTGAAAGGCCGTCACGATCTCTTAACGGAGGCATAGACAAAGGGGCCGACTGCCCATTTAACTCAACTCCGTCAACTGCCTTATTCGACTCACCTTCAGCCGCAGTAACTGAAAGGCAAGTGTTCTTAGGTTTAGCTGACAACCTCATCAACCATGAATCAACCTTCTCTAATAATGTGGAGGTTTCCGATTGCAATACCTCAACCTGACCCTTAAGGTCATCTTTAAGTTCTAAGGAGAGAAAATCTTCGATCCTATGTAAATAGTGGCTCAGGCGACCTTGAACCCTCTTTAACTGATGAACCGAAGCAATATCAGTTTCCAAAAAATCCATGACTGAGATGATCTCAGTTAAGTTTGCCAGGATCAAGGACGTCGCCCCACCGACCTCGCTATCAGTATAAACAGGCACAGTAAAAGGTTTATCAAGGTTCAACCTTAATAAATTCTCATCGCTTTTCACCATTCCTTTTGACACCAATTTCCTAATGAGCAGTACATACAATAACTCTTCCTTTCACAAGGCCCTCGGATAAGAGACATCTCGAGCCGCCATAATGCTCGAACACTGTAGGACCCACAGGTCGAAAGAATTCGAAGAGTACACTCACAACTAAACGGAATAATACTCGAATTGAAACCAGGCCCATTCAACCACGCTCCGGGCTACCACTCTGTACCCCTGCGTAGGTTTACAAACATCCCCACAGGGGAAGGATTGAAGGAAAAAGCGCACGGGCCTGGGCCTGTTTCAAACTAACATTCCTTTTAGCGAGTAACCACATTTATTTTCAATTCAAATCCCCTTAGTGGGTTTTCCTTTAAACTTGTTAACACGTACAATATCGTTTAAATCTCAAGACAGCCAACCTGTATTCCTTGGCAATCCTAACATCCACCACATCATCCCATACCGTTTTGACTTATTAACGTATCTGATATTCAACCCTGCTATCTCCTCTATTTTCCTCAAAACATTCAGCGAGTTTCTCGATCTGCTTTCACCAATAATTTCTGCCTATGGATATCTCTAATTCTCCTTTCAAGTATCCTCATCCCTCTCACTTCTGTCTTCGACCAAACCTCCCCCCACAGGTGTCCTAATCCTATCCTCTCCAAATATCCCTTTATTTTTTCTAGCCATCCACCCCTATACATGCTCCTACATTGCTGTTCATACGCTGCCTGTAATACCCTCCCACCTTCTTGTATTTTCAAATTCATCCAGTATCTAACTATTCTCTTCACACCCTCTGATTCCAAATCCTCCCCACACATTAATTCCGCCCCTGCATTTGCCGTACACCTCGGTAAGCCCATTACCAACTTAGCAAAACTACTAACAATCCTTCTTAGTTCCTCTCTTTTCTCGTCCAGCCCCCAAACTTCTGCCGTACAACACCCTCCCAAAAATTACCGACCTTAACACTAACCTCAGTGTTTTATAACTGATACCCGGGTATTTGGCTAGTAGACTGCGGCAAGGGATGCCAATCCTCTATATTTCACCCTTTTGATCTGGTTATTCCACGTTCCTTTATCATTAAAAATAACTCCTAGGTATTCCAATTTCCTTACCTGTTCTAATCTTTCTCCCTGAATTACCCATTTACCTTCTATCTTTCTTCTTTTGCTTACCTGGACTACTAATATTTTAGACTTATTTCCATTAATTCTCAATCCCCATTTCCTCGCAAATAGCGTCACTGAATTTAACGCCCTATTCATCCCCCCTAAAGTTAGCGTCATCAATAACACATCATCCGCAAATATCAGTCCTGGTACCTCTAAACCATTAATTACCGGCACAGCCCAATTTTCTGCCCCAAACCCCTCTAAAATACATCGTTGATAAATAAAATAAACAATATTGGCGATAACTTGCACCCTTGTTTTAAACCCACCTTGGACTCTAAAGGTCCACTCAGTCTCTCTTCTCCCAATTTTGCACAAAACTTGACAACCCTATATATTCCTTCCACTCCCCTCAACATCTTTTCCGAAATCCCTAGCCTGCCTAATTTCTCTAATAGGGCCTCTCTATTCACCTTGTCAAAAGCTTTCTCAAAATATATTGCTGCTATATAAACCGTACGTCTAGCCATATTCTTGTACTTTTCTAAAATAGTCTTTACTCTCATTATATTATCCACTGTTCTTTTCTTTTTCCTAAATCCCCCTTGGTAATCTGACAAAATTTCATTTTCTTCCGCCCACCCGCTTAATCTGTTCGCTAACACTCCAGTGTATATTTTACTCAAGGAATCCAACAGAGATATACCTCTATAACTGTTCACACTGTTCCTGCTACCCTTCCCCTTGTATATAGGGCATATAATTCCTGTTTCCCATTCCTTCGGGTACGTACCTCCCTCAAATATCTTATTGAATAGTTTAACTATGCCCCCTATCATCTCATTTTTGCTAATTTCCTTCCAAAACTTGTTATCTATACCATTACATCCCCCGGCCGACTTCGCTCTTACTCTGCTTATCACTCTCAGGATTTCCTCCCTGCTGATTTCTTTATCCAGATCATAAATTGCCACTCTCCTATTCCTCCAAATTACCTCTTTCCCCATCCCTCTCCATCCTTCTTCCCCTTTTCCCCTAGTAATTCATCAAAGTGTCTGACCCATTGCACTTCCTCAATACTCGTTTACTCTATATTCCTCCCACCCTTAATAATTTTATTAATCTTGTCCCAAACTCTTTCAAAATGATTTCCTTGCAATCATTATTTATGGCTTCAATTTGTTCCTCCAACCATGCCATTTTTGTCTCACAAATTTTCTTTTTATACTCCTTCCTCTATTCACAGAAAATCTCCCTTTCTTGGCCCCACCTTTCCTTATATATTCTCCTAACGCTGCCATCACCTTCCTCCGCATTCTTTCGCACTCCCTATTGAACCATTCTTCTCCCTCTTTCTTATTTCTCTTTCTAGCTTTTGCCTTCTGCGCTATTATCTTTATTGGATGTAACAGCAATTCCAAGGCTTTTTCCTACTGTAGATTACACTCATCCCCTTAATTCTCCTATTACCCCTAACGAAATTCTCGTCTATCTCCGTAATCGCCGTAACACAGCCCATGGCAGTGATCGTATTACATATCGACATATTCGCGAAGCCCCATGCTCTTAATTCACCGTCTTTCTAGCATTTACACCACTATGCTTTACACTGGTGTTTATCCTCGACACTGGGGTAAAGCCACTATTTTACTTTTCCTTAAACCTAACAAACCTCCGTCAGACCTTCGCTCCTACCGTCCCATTTCTCTTCTAGTAGTTCTCTCTAAAAATCTTTGAAGGTATTCTCACTCGCCGGATGTCCCAATATTTACATTCTTTATATCTTATTCCTTCCTCTCAAGGTGGTTTTGCCCTCACTTCTGTACTCAGGACCATCTTCTTCATATTACCTCTTCTCTCACTACGTATCTCCCAACCCATAGACCAGCCGCATTAATATGTCTGGACGTCGATAAGGCCTTTGATAGTGTGTGGCATCCAGGCCTCTTCTATAAACTCAGCCATTTACCGTTGCCTACCACTGTTCTTCGCCTTCTTCATAACTGTACCGGGCGGTACACCTCCACGCCGCTAGTTCAAATATTGCGCCAATTTAAACTCCTCTACAGGAGAATTTTGGAACCTTGAAAACTGAACTAATTCTACTATTTCTTAAAAGATGTCACTACGGTAAATGGTGTAATTTTGAAATTTTCTGAACTGTGTCTTTTCCGACGTGTTTTTGTTTACTATCTAGCAAGAAGTGTGGACATCCTCTTCTAGATGTCACTGCCTAAGAACTATAATTATGCACCCTAGTGCGAAGTGAAGGAACTGTTTATTGAAGAAATTTGGTATTCATAAGTATGATCTTTGTTAAATTTCTTTCATTCATTTTTTTGGATTGGCAGTATAACCCTTCTCTTTCTGCCAGTTTTGAATTTAACCAATCAGTAATTTCTGTAATTAATTTTCCTCCAATCATAGCTTCCTTCCTCAGGTTTCCATGTGTAATTCCTAGTCTACCAATAAAGTTGAAGGGGTGTGTCTATTCATTCTTGACAGGTCTCGAATTTTCCATGAGGGTATAAAAACTGCTGATTTTCTTGTCTCCGGGCCACTTCAGCAACATCTCTCTTTGTGTGTGAATATGTAGCAGGGGGCGGGAAGCGCCTCTTTCTTCAAGCGGCAGTTCATCTTCAATGTAATGGCCTGTTAACATCTCTATTTCTTGCTAGCTCAGCAGTTTAACTCTCGGGGAGGATTCGAAACCTTTAGTATGTAACCTACCTTCTTAAAATGTAAATTCTTTTCTGTCTAACTGTAAATTACAAATCTGTAAAGCGGGTATAGAGAGTGCTTCACCATCTCGAACTCCCCTTCATTTCTGAAAAAGGAGGTGACTACGCTGTCATAACAGTTCTGCTCTTCTTTATGTAGTAAAGTTTTCTCATACGTGTCACCTCCCTAGCTTGGGATTAGCCCCTGTATGATTGGCCTAGCGCCACATAGGTTTTAGACAAAACTTGGTGTAGTACTGCAAGTTATCGCCTCCATTCATTTTGTATTTTGGGCCATTTACTTAACCCATTTGTTTTATTTTCCTTCCTGCGAAGGCCCCGTAGATTGGATACTAGTTACCCCTGTTTCCTTGTGTGCCTTAAGGGCAGATAGTAATGAGGTTTGGTGTAGACTTTGATAGGCTTGTAAAATTGAGAGCGGGGCTGCTCTTTTTCTCTTAACATTGTAATTAGGAGCAAGTGCTCCTCGTACTTAGGGGTTTTCTGCCCTTCAGCTATGGTGGTTGTGAGCTGAGAGCTCAGGAATTAAACTTGGGGCTCGAAGCCCAAATCTTGTAACGACTGTAATCTGTAACCTCTTAAATTGTTGATCTGCTACTTGGTACCTCTTACACTTTTATTTTTTGTTGTCATTTGTTGATTTTGGAAAAGAAAATATAACCTTTGTTAAAGTTTTAAATTAACTTTAATTCTGTAGTTGAGACCTATTCCCGCCCGCACCTTCTTTCACCTCTAACTACCAGGGATAACTCCTTAACAAGTGGTAGCAGAGCGTGGTTGAATGGGTCTCAATTTAGCCCATTTTGACGGCTAGGACTTACTTTGCTTTGAACTCTAATCATTTTCTCAGTCGCTGGTCTTTCTTTGTTTTTTTCTAAATTTGTAAATCATTCGGCATCATGTCCGGCCCTCGCGATGTCCTCCATCCCTTCTATTTGCGTAACGAGGAATTAATTTATGAATTATCTATTAGAAACGTTCAATCTGGAGGCACAGTGGCAGTGGATGTCAAGAAACTTAAAGATTCCCTCACTTTATCAATTAACTCCCCAACTTTGGGAGAGAAAGAGATTGACGACGCTCTCTCCACGATCAATGACAATGTTACTGAAGTAGCACCCGTAGTTTGTTTTTTGAAGAAGGGAATCCATCACTTAACCAACTTAATCGTGTGCAAGCTCGATTATTCCTTTTTTATAATAGGCTTCATGATCTATTGTCTCTCAAATTGAGTGACATTCAGGGAAAGGAGGATAGTGCCCTCATTGAAAACATTTCTAAATTGTCCAGTACAGTTGATCAATTGTTAACGGGGTTAACGGCTCCCAAGACTGACCCGCCCATGGCGATAAACACTGTCAGTGAGGAAACTTCTTCCAAAGGGGAAGAAAATGGAACATCTGCAGTTACTCAAAAGACACCTGCCCCTCTAGAAACCGAGCCTGATCGTCGGCCCTCAATTCCGCCCTTCTTTTCGAATAATACTCCCTCCGAGCCTCCGTGACCCCCTAGGCAGTTCCCTACTATGTCACCTGGCTTCAGTAGTTTGCCTCATCCATTATCAATCTTACTTAGGGGTATTTCCAAGTTTTCGGTTAACTCTACCAGTGAGGTAATTTCATTTTTGAGATTTTTGGTCGAGTTCCAAGATCATGCCCTAGTATTTTCCCTCTCTGCTTCCCAAATTCTTCAAATTATTTATCCGTATGCCATAGGTGTCCTCTCAGACAAAATAGTTAGGGCATTTGCTGAACAGTCATCTATTGAAGACTTTCAAGCCCACCTTCTCGCAAACTTCATTCCGGCTCGAGCTAGGTCATCTCTTATTCAAAAACACTATTATCGTGTACAGCGTCTGGACGAAAGCCTGGCCGACTTCATCCAGGATATCAAATTCTATACCAGGGTGTTTGCTCTTCATTTTCCAGAAGATCAAATTGTTCATGCTATTGTGGAAGGAATATCACCACCCTATAGGTCATATTTGTGTTTTGCGGCGCGCCCGCAGACCTTTTCTGAGCTTGAAGCATTGGCCGTATCAGCCGAAGGGGTTAGATATGCTGATACATTACGTGTCGCGAGGGAGCCACCTACGTCATCAAGTACCTTTCGTTCTACTCCTCGCCGAACCGTCACAACCCGTAAATGTTATGCTTGCGGGTCGCCTGACCATCTTCGCAATAAATGTCCATTGATCAAATCTAGTAGGACAAATAATGGAGCAGGTTCATCCCAAGGCTGCTTTAAATGCGGGGCGTTTTCACATATTGCCAAGAACTGCCCTAATGCTAGCAGCACTCCCTCCTGCTCAACTTCGGGTGCAACTTACACCAAAAATCAAAAATGACTAGTGGCTTCGGCGGAGTCGGTAGATTAATCCTTTCAAGGCTCAGCACAAATTAAATCTGACGAAAATGCAGGAAAAAGTCAGAACAATTTTACATTCACATTTGAATGTCCCAGAGAATGTCTTAGGATTGCGGCGGATTCACCCGCACAGGTTCCCTTCCTCAAAATTGAATTAAATAATGAACCTGTAACAGCTCTGTTAGATTCTGGTAGTGTGTGTTCCATTATTTCGGATGAATGGTGTTTGAAATTGAAATCTGTTTGTAAACTTCCTGACTATTGTTCGTCTTTGGTTCAATATGTTTCGGCTAATTCTTCTCCATTAGAAATTTTAGGTTCCTTAAATGCCAAAATTCGTATTTCTAAATTTACTTGGAAGGTTAAACTATTGGTGGCAAAGCACTTGTCTTGCCCCATTATATTGGGAGCAGACTTCATGTCCTATACGGGTCTAGTGCTCGATCTTCAGAGCAAGGCGTGCACTTTCAAATTTGACAGTAATTCCAAAATCCCTTTGCTAAAATGTAGTTCTGTGTCATGTTCATCTATTTCGCCTACCCAGGATGAGATGTTGTTAGATCTTAGACATCTACCTGAGGAGCAGGCTGATAGTATTCGTAAGCTGTGTCAGTCGTTTCCAGAGGTTTTCTCGGATACTCTTGGTGTTATTGACCTTATTGAATACAAGATTGAGGTTACGGATTCCATTCCCGTTAGATTTCGACCTTATAGGCTATCTCCGCCTAAAATGAAGTCTCTGAAGGAGATCATTGATCAGATGTTGAAGGATGGCATTATTCGGCCCTCTAAGTCGGCGTATTCATCGCCTATTTTCCTTGTTCTGAAACCGCAAGGTGGCTTCAGGCCCGTGATTGATTATAGGGCTCTCAATCGGAAGGTGGTGTTACAATCTGTGCCCCTTCCCGACCATCATTCTTGTTTTTCATGGTTTCGTAAAGCTAAGTTCTTCACCATCTTAGACCTCAATCAGGCTTATAATCAGATATCGCTAGGAGAGGAATCCAAACATCTGACAGATTTTGCAACGGATTGGAACTTGTATGAGTACAACCGCGTGCCTTTCGTGCTCCCCACGGGAGCAGCTGTGCTTACGAGGCTACTAGACCGGGTCTTCTCCGACATTAAGTTTGAGTACCTGTACCACTATCTTGATGATGTCGTCGTATTTTCGGAGACCTTCGAAGAACACCTAGATCATCTGAAAGAAGTTCTCAATCGCCTTCGTAAGGCTGGGTTAACTGTGAAGTTGTCCAAGGTCGCCTTCGCTAAGCCTTCCATGTCATTTCTCGGGCATATTGTATCGCCCGATGGCGTCGCCGTGGATCATTCTAGAACACAGGCCATCCGTGAGTTCAAACCTCCTAAGGACATCAAAGGTATTGCCAGATTCATTGGCATGGAGAATTTCTTCAGGAAATTTATTCCTAACTTAGCTAACAGAGCGGCGCCCTTGAACCTTCTTCATAGGAAAGGCGTCAAATTTGAGTGGGGGCCTTCTCAACAAGCCGCTTTCGAAGATCTAAAATTAGCTCTGTGTAATGCCCCTGTTCTTGCAATGATCGAATTCTTGAAGAAATTCATCGTCCAAACCGACGCGTCATTGTCGGGAGTGGCTGCGGTCCTTCTTCAAGAGACTGAACTAGGGAGGCGACCCATCGCCTATGCATCTAGGACTCTTTCGGCTCAAGAAGCCAAGTATTCCATCTATGAACTTGAGGGTTTGGCTGTCTTGTTTGCGCTAGAAAAGTTCCGCCTTTATCTGGAACATGTCAAGTTCGACTTGGAGACTGATAACCAAGCCTTAAGTTGGGTCTTAGGTAGGCCGCGACGTACTGGTCGTATAGCCCGGTGGGCCATCCGAATTTCTGCCTTCCAATATGACGTTAAGCATATCAGAGGTACTGAATATGTTGTGGCAGACGGACTAAGCCGCATGTTTTCCAATGGTGTAGAGACCCAGAACTGGTCGATAGTTCTTCACCTGCCGAGTCCATACGACCTGAGGTTAATGCCATTTTAACTGATGCTCCCATGTTGCTTAGGGATCTTGAGAAATATCAACGTGAAGATCCGACCTTGGCCCCTATCATGGAAACCCTTTCTTCTGGGGAACATGTTGTCCCTTATGTGCTGAGGAATGGTGTTTTATGTTGCCCGTCGAGGCATGGTTCCAGCCGTTCTTGTGCCCATGATCTTCAAGTACTATCGTGAGACCCCATTAGGGGGCATTTAGGTATCTTCAAAACTAGAGAAAAGATCCGGGAGATGTTCATTTCGAAAGGTATGGACGGTGAAATTCGTGAACTAGTTAAAGCTTGTAAAACTTGTTGGATTAGTAAACCCTCCATGTCCACTAAGCAAGGGCTTTTGTCTTCTCATCAAGCGTCGCGCCCCATGGAACTTCTTTATATAGACTACGTAGGACCCTTCCCCCAGTCAAAGGCGAATGCCAACAAGTTCATCCTTGAGTGTGTAGATGGCTTCACTAGATTTCCTTGGTTATTTTCGACTAAGCTGGCTACCGCTCAGTCCACTATTTCCTGTTTAAATTCCATTTTTGCTTCTTTTGGTCCATGTCAATATTTTGTGTCAGATAATGCTAAAGCTTTCACATCCAATCTCTTTCGTAAATTCTGTTTTGATTTGTCCATCTCTCATGTGACTACTTCTGCTTATTATCCTCAACCATCTCTAGCTGAACGGGTCAATCGTAATCTGAGGTCGTCTCTTATTGCCTATCATCAAGACGATCATTCTAGGTGGGACACGTCCCTGCATTGGTTAGCTTTGGCCTTGAATTCGGCGGTTCATGAATCTCATAAATTTACTCCAGTTTCTTTGATGTTCAAGTTTTTTCCCAACACGCCGCTCTCTAACCTTTGGTCTCTTAGTGATATTCTACCCGAGACAATAGATCCTGATAACATTAAAGATATTTGGAAGAAGGCTAAAGCCAATCTTAAAGTGTCTCATGAAAAGGTTAGGGAAAGATATGATCGTGGACGGAGACCCACCCATTTGAAGGTAGGCGACCAGGTTATGGTCAAGAATTTTGTTCCCGCGGGCAAGATTGCCCCCAGATTTCATGGGCCGTGCGTCATTTTAGATTTCCTTACCCCGGTGACGTTGTTACTAAGCAATCCAGCCACCGAGAGGATATTTAGGGTTCACCTGTCGCAGGTGAAACTTGTGTAATTTCCGTGCTAACTTGTTCCTTATAATTTTGTAAGAATCCTGAAGGTTATATTTTTAAGTTCATTTTAAGGCCTTCTGCACCTTATTGTTTTACATTTGGTTGAATCTGCCTTGTATAAATTGTGTGAAACCTTCACGGAGGTTACTCTGCTGTCCTCTCCGTAAGGCCATTACCAAGCTCCCGTCTCCTGCTAAACCACACCAGTGGCTAATTAAAATGAAATAAAAACTTCCACGCCGCTGGCCCCTCAGTCTCACCACAAAGACTGTACCCTAAAACCATTATGGTCCAACAAAATTCTGCCGCCGAGATCTTAATGTTTCAGTGCCCCCGCAGCCGTGCGGCGCCGTACCGCCACTGATGTGGGGTACGGGCCCGCTCCACTCCAGTGAGGTCAACCAGTGTACGGCGAACCGGAGTCCTCTTTCCGGCCAAGGCTGATGTGCGACGCACCACCTGCAAACTGCCCGCGGACTGTAAACAATCGTCGCGTGTGCGGCGTGCTTCACCACCACTACCCCTCTCATAGTAGCGGGAGGGGTGTATCTCAGAGTACTTGAGGGGTCCAAGCGGCCTCCTCTGAACACAAGCAGCGGCGGCTGGTCTGGCCGTCAAACTTAATCAACAGCTAAAGTTCTTCTTCAGCTACATGGACACCTTATTGCTACAATTAATAAGTTTTTGCTTAATCAACCTTTGGTGGACTTAGAAAAGGTTTTTTTCTTTCAAGATTAAAGTGTTTTTTTGAATTCAACTCCTACAAACATAGAGACCTTCCACCAAAATCTACTACAAAAGTTTAAAAACTGGACTTAATCTAGTCGCACCCACCAATATCAAACCTATTAAGAGATCTCTGACTACTGAAAAATTGGTATTTTCTCTACTAAATTTTTCTTCATCCAATCTGCAAAAACTTGGACTTCTATTTAAAACAAATTTTTTGTTTTCTTCTGTGTCACCCCTTGGATGGGCTTTGCGGGGGGGAGGTCTGTACCGGGCGGTATACCTCCACGCCGCTAGTTCAAATATTGCGCCAATTTAAACACCTCTACAGGATAAGTTTGGAACCTTGAAAACTGAACTAATTCTACTATTTCTTAAAAGATGTCACTACGGTAAATGGTGTAATTTTGAAATTTTCTGAACTGTGTCTATTCCGACGTGTTTTTGTTTACATCTAGCAAGAAGTGTGGGCGTCCTCTTCTAGATGTCACTGCCTAAGAACTATAATTATGCACCCTAGTGCGAAGTGAAGGAACTGTTTTTTGAAGAAATTTGGTATTCATAAGTTTGTTCTTTGTTAAATTTCTTTCATTCATTTTTTGGGTTGGCAGTATAACCCTTCTCTTTCCGCCAGTTTTGAATTTAACCAATCAGTAATTTCTGTAATTAATTTTCCTCCAATCATAGCTTCCTTCCTCAGGTTTCCATGTGTAATTCCTAGTCTACCAATAAAGTTGAAGGGGTGTGTCTATTCATTCTTGACAGGTCTCGAATTTTCCACGAGGGTATAAAAACTGCTGATTTTCTTGTCTCCGGGCCACTTCAGTAACATCTCTCTTAGTGTGTGAATATGTAGCAGGGGGCGGGAAGCGCCTCTTTCTTCAAGCGGCAGTTCATCTTCAATGTAATGGCCTGTTAACATCTCTATTTCTTGCTAGCTCAGCAGTTTAACTCTCGGGGAGGATTCGAAACCTTTAGTATGTAACCTACCTTCTTAAAATGTAAATTCTTTTCTGTCTAACTATAAATTACAAATCTGTAAAGCGGGTATAGAGAGTGCTTCACCCTCTCGAACTCCCCTTCATTTTTGAAAAAGGAGGTGACTACGCTGTCATAACAGTTCTGCTCTTCTTTATGTAGTAAAGTTTTATCATACGTGTCACCTCCCTAGCTTGGGATTAGCCCCTGTGTGATCGGCCTAGCGCCACATAGGTTTTAGACAAAACTTGGTGTAGGAGTGCAAGTTATCGCCTCCATTCATTTTGTATTTTGGGCCATTTACTTAACCCATTTGTTTTGTTTTCCTTCCTGCGAAGGCCCCGTAGATTGGGTACTAGTTACCCCTGTTTCCGTGTGTGCCTTAAGGGGAGATAGTAATGAGGTTTGTTGTAGACTTTGATAGGCTTGTAAAATTGAGAGCGGGTCTGCTCTTTTTCTCTTAACATTGTAATTAGGAGCAAGTGCTCCTCGTACTTAGGGGTTTTCTGCCCTTCAGCTATGGTGGTTGTGAGCTAAGAGCTCAGGAATTAAACTTGGGGCTCGAAGCCCAAATCTTGTAACGACTGTAATCTGTAACCTCTTAAATTGTTGATCTGCTACTTGGTACCTGTTACACTTTTGTTTTTTGTTGTCATTTGTTGATTTTGAAAAGAAAATATAACCTTTGTTAAAGTTTTAAATTAACTTTAATTCTGTAGTTGAGACCTATTCCCGCCCGCACCTTCTTTCACCTCTAACTACCACGGGTAACTCCGTAACAATCCCGTAGCGCTGATATAGTCATCCGTGGCACTCACCCTTTTACTTTTCCTATGACCTCGGGTCTTGCTCAGGTTCCCCTCTGTTCCCCTACGTCTATATCAATATGCGGACGACCTTGCTGTTTTAGCTCTTTGCCCCACCTATACTTCCCTACAATCTAAGCTCCAACAATATCTGAATACTTTGGTATGTTGGCTCAATTCTTGGCAATCCTAGTAAAACCCAATTTATGTTATACCGTTCCAAATCCCGCATCTGTCGTCCCTCTAACAAAGTCCATCTAACAATGTATAATCAACCTCTCACCGAAACTAAGCAACTAACGTACTTGGGCATAAAATTTCAAAATAACCTTAAATGGACTCTACATCTTTCTTCAATACATCGTAAAGTTTTAGGTCGTTTCCGTGCCCTCCGCTCCCTTACGGGTCATTCTTGGGGATTAAAACCTGCCCAAATCTTACGTGTCTACCTTGTTTTTATCCGCCCAGTTGTCACTTATGCCTCCCTAACCTGGATTAACACCCATCCCTTAGACTACTATCATTTATTAAAATATCTCCGACACGCACTTCGCATAGCTCATCGACTGACTTATGATCCTCCCTCTGTCAATTTTCAACCATTGTATACTTTTCCTACTCTCCTTACACATCTCCATTCTCTGCGTTTCACTTATCTTACAAACGGTATTCGTTACAATAATCCACTTATTACAGAAGCACTTCTCCTATCCCCCTAGCTAATGTTATTCTCCATGACACTCGAACCCCTCCTCATGCTCATCTTTTTCCCACCCCTTATTAATTTCCAAACCATCCCGCTCTCCACCGCTCTTTATGGTTTCATACATTTATTTTTCTCATGTTGTCATTTCTGTATGCTCCTCGCTGTGGTGGTACATCGCCTCCCACCGACATATATCTACGGCACCGCAAGTGCCATCTGTGAACTGTGTGTTTCCAGTGCAGTGTTAGTGCTGAAGCTCCTTGTTCACAGTGTTGTTCCTTACTTCGTTCTTCCCCTGTTAAATTCTGATTTTCGTTAAGTGCCGTTAATGGTGTTGATTAAGCTTTCTAACCAGATCAAAAATTGGATGTATGGCTTTTCAGACGTTTGCTCTATTAACCAGCATTTCGTCTTAGGTCTGACACTAGACTCGTCAGAGTGGGATGTGTCAGACCCTACCCACTGATGCTGGGGTGTATGCAGGTGAACTTATCAGAAGCCTCTTATGTGGCACAGTCTGATAACTGCATACGGGAGATAAAACTCCACAATGGAATTAATGCCTGCCTAGCAATTCCAAATGGTAATACTAAATTCCCATGAAGGGAATTAGATATTTTTCCACCAATAGAGCATATCAAAAACCAGATCAAAAATTGGATGTATGGGTTTTCAGGCGTTTGCTCTATTAACCAGCATTTCGTCTTAGGTCTGATACTAGACTCGTCAGAGTGGAATGTGTCAGACCCTACCCACAGATGCTGGGGTGTATGCAGGTGAACAAAACAAACAAACGTAAGTTATTTCATTCCCGCCGCGAGGGCGGCGGGCGGGCCATCAGCCGAACTAGCGGCTCTTAGGCCTTGCGAACCAAAAAGGGAGAATGAGATTAACAAGATATGGCAAGTATGTTTTGCACATACGTAAAATAAAATGTAGAATGTCCCAGTGCAAAATACAAAATCCAAAATAACGAGAAAATAAACTAGACACAACGACAAAAATACGAGTAAAATTGGAAGAGATTGTTCAATTCTTACAGAATAGTTCAGTAGCGAGTGCGGTTAAGAACATCAAAGAAACTCACTGAGTACATGAGAACATGTAATATTTAGTGATATACGATAAAGGGAATAAGATCACACGAAAGGAAACCATAACGACGTGACGAATAGAAACAAACACTGAGAGAAAGAAACGCACGTGAAGTTCACTTCACTGCACACGGTCAGTGGTGGACAAGAGGAGCATCTGGAGTAGGAGTGACGGGCGGTAAGTCTGGAAGAAAGAGGGTGGAAAGAGATGAGAATATTGTGGTGTAGCTAGGGGGGGTGAGCTATTGGAGGCGAAGAGTATGAAGATGTGTAAAGATGCCAGGAAAAGAGTAATAGGGACGGAAGTGGGCGGAGGGAGTGTCGTAAGGCAGGCGATAGGCTATACGGATTGCATGTCTGTCTAGTCGAGTCAGACGTAAGTACTCGGTTGGGTGGGCGTCGATCCAAGTCAAGGAGGCATAGGTGATGAGAGGTCGAATAAAGGATTTATAAATATGGAGTCTCTGAGGGGGGGGGGGGAAAGACCCCACGTAGAACTGGTAAGGGATCGAAGGGCACTGAAACGCTGTGCAACGTTTTTATAAAGGGTCTGAAGTGGTGGTTCCAACGAAAATTATTTTGAATTTGAATGCCGAGGTAGGTTAGTATTTGAGTTTCGGGGAAAGGGATGTTATAGATTGTTAGTTGGATTTTATGGCGTAAGGGACAAATACGGGATTTAGCACGGAAGACGACGAACTGAGTCTTGGTAGGATTTACAGAAAGGTGCCATTTATTCAACCAGGATTCAAGGGTGTTAAGATATTGTTGTGCGCGGCGAGTAAGCGAAGTGTAAGTAGGACTGAAAGCGAGGATAGCTAGGTCGTCAGCATATTGATAGAGACGGAGGGGAAACTGAGGATGGGGAATATCATATGTGAAGAGAACATAAAGAAGCGGAGATAGGGGTGAACCTTGAGCAAGGCCGGAGGTGATTGGAAAGGTATAGGAAAGCGAACCATTAATTTTAATAGTGGCTGTGCGAGAATGGATATAGTTGCAAAAGAAACGAATGAGAGTGGTAGGAATAGGCAGATGACTAAGTTTAAATAAGAGGCCGGCATGCCAAACAGAATCAAAAACTTTATCTACATCAAGGCAAATTAGGGCAGCGGGTTTATGGGACTTTAAATAGGTGGACACAGAGGAAGTAATATGAAATAGGTGATCTTGAGTAGAGAAGTGAGAACGGAAACCGGCTTGGGAAGAAGGCAATAAGTTAAGAGAATGTAAATAATGGGACAGGCGGTTACTAAGAATGCCTTCAAAAATTTTAGAGAGAACAGTGAGAAGAGAAATGGGGCGATAGGAATGGATATTCGAGGGAGGTGTATCAATCAATCAATCAGTCAGTACTGATCTGCATTTAGGGCAGTCGCCCAGGTGGCAGATTCCCTATTTGTTGTTTTCCTAGCCTTTTCCTAAATGATTTCAAAGAAATTGGAAATCTATTGAACATCCCTCTTGGTAAGTTATTCCAATCCCTAACTCCCCTTCCTATAAATGAATATTTGCCCCAGTTTGTCCTCTTGAATTCCAACTTTATCTTCATATTGTGATCTTTCCTACTTTTATAAACGCCATTCAAACTTATTCGTCTACTAATGTCATTCCACGCCATCTCTCCGCTGACAGCCCGGAACATACCACTTAGTCGAGCAGCTCTTCTTCTTTCTCTCAATTCTTCCCAACCAAAACATTGTAACATTTTTGTAACGCTACTCTTTTGTCGGAAATCACCCAGAACAAATCGAGCTGCTTTTCTTTGGATTTTTTCCAGTTCTTGAATCAGGTAATCCTGGTGAGGGTCCCATACACTGGAACCATACTCTAGTTGGGGTCTTACCAGAGACTTATATGCCCTCTCCTTTACATCCTTACTACAACCCCTAAACACCCTCATAACCATGTGCAGAGATCTGTACCCTTTATTTACAATCCCATTTATGTGATTACCCCAGTGAAGATCTTTCCTTATATTAACACCTAGATACTTACAATGATCCCCAAAAGGAACTTTCACCCCATCAACGCAGTAATTAAAACTGAGAGGACTTTTCCTACTTGTAAAACTCACAACCTGACTTTTAACCCCGTTTATCAACATACCATTGCCTGCTGTCCATCTCACAACATTTTCGAGGTCACGTTGCAGTTGCTCACAATCTTGTAACTTATTTATCACTCTATAGAGAATAACATCATCCGCAAAAAGCCTTACCTCCGATTCCACTCCTTTACTCATATCATTTATATATATAAGAAAACATAAAGGTCCGATAATACTGCCTTGAGGAATTCCCCTCTTAATTATTACAGGGTCAGATAAAGCTTCACCTACTCTAATTCTCTGAGATCTATTTTCTAGAAATATAGCAACCCATTCAGTCACTCTTTTGTCTAGTCCAATTGCACTCATTTTTGCCAGTAGTCTCCCATGATTCACCCTATCAAATGCTTTAGACAGGTCAATCGCGATACAGTCCATTTGACCTCCTGAATCCAAGATATCTGCTATATCTTGCTGGAATCCTACAAGTTGAGCTTCAGTGGAATAACCTTTCCTAAAACCGAATTGCCTTCTATCGAACCAGTTATTAATTTCACAAACATGTCTAATATAATCAGAAAGAATGCCTTCCCAAAGCTTACATACAATGCATGTCAAACTTACTGGCCTGTAATTTTCAGCTTTATGTCTATCACCCTTTCCTTTATACACAGGGGCAACTATAGCAACTCTCCATTCATCTGGTATAGCTCCTCCGACCAAACAATAATCAAATAAGTACTTCAGATATGGTACTATATCCCAACCCATTGTCTTTAGTATATCCCCAGAAATCTGATCAATTCCAGTCGCTTTTCTAGTTTTTAACTTTTGTATCTTATTGTAAATGTCATTGATATCATATGTAAATTTTATTTCTTCTTTGGCCTTAGTCTCTTCCTCTATCTCGACATTATCCTTGTAACCAACAATCTTTACATACTGCTGACTGAATACTTCTGCCTTTTGAGGATCCTCACATACACACTCCCCTTGTTCATTAATTATTCCTGGAATGTCCGTCTTGGAACCTGTTTCTGCCTTAAAATAACTATACATACCCTTCCATTTTTCACTAAAATTCGTATGACTGCCAATTATGCTTGCCATCATATTATCCTTAGCTGCCTTCTTTGCTTGAATCAATTTTCTAGTAAGTTCCTTCAATTTCTCCTTACTTACACAGCCATTTCTAACTCTATTTCTTTCCAGTCTGCACCTCCTTCTTAGTCTCTTTACTCCTCTATTATAATAAGGTGGGTCTTTACCATTCCTTACCACCCTTAATGGTACAAACCTGTTTTCGCATTCCTCAACAATTTCTTTAAACCCATCCCAGAGTCTGTTTACATTTATATTTACCGTTTTCCACCGATCATAGTTACTTTTTAGAAACTGCCTCATGCCTGCTTTATCAGCCATGTGGTACTGCCTAACAGTCCTACTTTTAAGACCTTCCTTTCTATCACATTTATTTTTAACTACCACAAAAACAGCTTCATGATCACTAATACCATCTATTACTTCAGTTTCCCTATAGAGCTCATCTGGTTTTATCAGCACGAAATCCAGGATATTTTTCCCTCTGGTTGGTTCCATCACTTTCTGAATCAGCTGTCCTTCCCATATTAACTTATTTGCCATTTGTTGGTTATGCTTTCTGTCGTTCGCATTTCCTTCCCAATTGACATCTGGCAAATTCAGATCTCCCGCTACAATCACATTTCTTTCCATGTCGTTTCCCACATAGCTGACTATCCTATCAAATAATTATGTAGTTTGAGAAAAAGAAGAATAATCGCATGGCCCCAATGCTGGGGATAAAAACCGGTATAGAGCATGGCATTATATATAGAGCAGAGAATATGAATGAGGAGTAGAGGGTCTTCGCGGATATGGCGATAGGTAAGGTGATCGTGTCCAGGAGCGGTGTTACGTTTATAGCGTAAAAAGTCAGGATTTCAGTAGGGGTAATAGGGGTACTGAGCGGATGGGAATAATCAATATCACGAAAATGTAAGAAAGATGGTTGCTAATGTGGTTGATCAGGGTTAGTGTGTTGGGATATAAGCGGCTCGTCAGGATGGGAATAGTGGGGGAGGGAAGGAGGAGAAAAAAGACGTGAATAGTGATCGCCAAAAACGTCGGGTTTATCTTTGTCAGTAATAGGTGGGGAAGGACCAAAACGAAGAGGATAAGTCAGGAAAGATTGATTCGTTTTAGTCAAGCGTCGAAAAGTTGTCCAAAATTTTTGTGGTTCATGTACATCTTTGAGGTTATTACAAGCAGTCACCCATTGTCGTTTCTTAAGTGCTTTGATGTAAGACCGAGCGTGACGTAAGTGACGTCGATGTTCACGTAAAGTCAGAGGATCGCGAGTACGTAAGTAAGAGCAAGTTGAAGTAAAGAGAGGGCTTTAGGGGAATAGGGGGTAAGAATGGCGAGAGATCAAATTTGAGCCTTAAGGTTAGGAAGGGAGATAGGGGGAGTAAATCGGTGATTGTCGTACGATAGTTAGTCCAGTTTGTCTGGGAAAACCGGCGGGTAGGGGGAGGGCGAGGCGGAAAAGAGCGAGTATATAGGAATAATTAGATACAGTAATTAGAGCTATTGTATGGTCGGAATTTATAGGGAGAAGCTTATCAAGGGTGAGAGTGGAAAGGGATGGGGAAACTATGAGGGCATCAGGGGTAGAGTTGGACGGGTGGGGAGAGGGAAGGGGATCTGCACGCCCCGGATATGAGTAAGCATCGTATTAAAAGCAGTAACTTCAGTTGCAGTATATGAAGTAATATTGATGTCAGCGACAAAAATATAGTGACAGAAAGTGGTATCGATATATCGAATGAAGTCGATCGGAGGAGGTGTACGAGGAGGGAGATAGAGAGTAACAAAAGTAATATAAGTATTATTTTGGAGAAACGTTTCTAAGATGAGATATTCAGAGAAGTTGTTATGGAAAGTGAAATAGTGACGTTTAGCAGTAATACCGCGTTTAACTCCAACAGCTACACCACCTCGAGATTCATATTGCCTATCAGCGCGATAGAGGCTATACTTCGGAAAATGGGGCTGTTGTTGATAGGTCAGAAATGTTTCGTTAAGAATGAAAATGTCCGGGGCGAAGTCCAGGAGAGCACGGCTGGTTTGAAGAGATTGAAGGTTAACGTAATATACCTGAAACATTTTATCTCATAAGGGGTACCGCGTTAAGGGGAAAAATGCAAAGTGCATCTTATTCCCCGAATATGCGACATCCACATGAGTATTTAGAACCAGCCGCGCTGCTAACTGGACCTGGAAGAGGATATGGGACCGGTTAAATGGAAGAACGTTCTGGAGAACCATAGTGAGAAACCTGATAAGGTTCTCAGAACTAGGGGCGGGAAGGGAGGAGGAAGGGGCAGAGGTAGAAAGATCCTGTGAAATGACAGGGGTGACATACTCAGGTTTAGTGGGATCAGGTACAGGGCGAGCACGACACTTGTAGGAAAAAGAGGGATGAGGTTGGTCACAATTCACACATTTGGGAGAAGCCTTATTGGTGCACTGAGAAGTAGGATGCTCCTGACTACAGATACCACATACCTCGTTATTCACACAGGGAGCACCTGGAGCGTGGTTATAGCGGTGACACCGCTCACATCTGATCTGTTGGGGGTGCCGCAGAGCGGGACGGTTCGACGCGGTGACGTTGACCGTAGATGACGACGCCGTCACGAAGCAGGGCATCCAGCGTAGCGACGTCCCTCGACAGCAGTCGGACGAGGGAGGTGGGGCCCTGAGCGTTGCGAATGCGGACGACCTTGTAGAAAGTATGACCCTCAAGTTGGAGTTGGGCCGCAATTTCATCTTCCGTCCAGTCTCTGTCCACCCGATAGGCGACCACAGACAAAAGAGGCATTGTACGAGATGATGGAGCAGAGCGCCGGGCCGGTGTTTGCTGCGTAATGTTGGAAGCAGTAGTGTGTTTCCCAAAATGTGCCAATCCGACGGTAGAGACCAGATGATCATAATAAGGTTTTGAAGTCTTGATATGGAAATAGCCGTCCCTAGTACGTTGCAGTTCAAGATTATAGGAACTGAAGTCTGTAGTGAATCTGGAGATAATGGTGTATATAGCACGAGTATTAACCTTGTCCGGGTCCATATACATAAGTTTAATAACGTAGAATGGTGCTGATGGCGGTGGTACAGGACTGACGACACTGCGTTGACGTATAGCAGGATGTAAGGCTGGATACTTCGCCGCCGCAGCATAACTGCGTACATTGCTAGGCATGTATTCATTATTAGACGGAGGCGACCGTGGCGGAAGATGGAAAGGCGCCACGACGTTGGCCGTGTTCAGATTCAGCAGCGGAGATATGCCGAGATCGGAAGGTGGTGCGTCAGAAATGGAACCCTGGCGAATAATGGAGTTTCGAGACGTGAAGGTAGAGCCTGATGAGAATGTTGATGAGGCCTGGTCTGCAGCACATCGTTTCTTCCTGTCGCCTGTAAGTTCCGGAGAAATTTTCCTGGCCTGTTTTAGCGTTGTAGCGTCCATTTCACGAGGAGGAGACGGAGAACCTTTTTGACTCATAGTAGAAGCTTCCACAGAACGAAGCGTCGAGACTGTTCTAGAAGTTCTGGAAAACGACTCGAATGATATCCACAGATGCCGATGGAGACTCTGTATGTGTATGCAGGTGAACTTATCAGAAGCCTCTTATGTGGCACAGTCTGATAACTGCATACGGGAGATAAAACTCCACAATGGAATTAATGCCCGCCTAGCAATTCCAAATGGTAATACTAAATTCCCATGAAGGGAATTAGATATTTTTCCACCAATAGAGCATATCAAAAACCAGATCAAAAATTGGATGTATGGCTTTTCAGGCGTTTGCTCTATTAACCAGTATTTCGTCTTAGGTCTGACACTAGACTCGTCAGAGTGGGATGTGTCAGACCCTACCCACTGATGCTGGGGTGTATGCAGGTGAACAAACAAAACAAACGTAAGTTATTTCATTCACGCCGCAAGTGCGGCGGGCGGGCCATCAGCCGAACTAGCGGCTCTTAGGCTTTGCGAAGCAAAAATGGAGAGTGAATTTAACAAAAAAATGGCAAGTATGTTGTGCACATACGTAAAATAAAATGTAGAATGTCCCAGCGCATTAAAATTGTGAAAGTCTTGCAGCATTCGTTACAAAGAATATGTACAAAAGTAGTCACATATGGTGAGCAGGTACAGGTAGGGAGGTTGGGAGGAAGGTATAATTAGACGGACACGGGTAGTATTGGAGAAGGAGATAATATAGGTTAGTTGTAAGATTTGTAACGGAAGTGGTGAGTAGACGGAGAAGTTCGAGGATGGTGAGAGGCGGCAGGCTGAAAGGGGATTGTGGAACAGGGGGATAGATCGCTTGCGGCGGTGGGGTGGGTGGCGGTGCTGGGCGAGAGCGAAGAAGGGGGGACGGGTGGGAGAGCGTACAGCGCGGGGTGGGGAGCGGGAAGGCTCCACACGGTAAGTTCGCTGGTGAAGATGGACTCCATCGGTGAGCAAGAGGTTGACGTCTTCATTGGTTGGAAGCTGAAGGCGTACCATGTACGTCGGACCGTGGACGTTGAAGATACGGAAGACGCGCCGTGCCGGGACCCCTGCCGTGAGGAGATCGGTAAGTAGATCCTGTTCAGAGATCGCAGGGTCGACGCCACGAAGGACACAGCTCGACACTGAAGGTGGTTGATTGGCCGTGGTAGCGCCAGATGCGCCGTAGGAGGCTGGCTGAGCAGTGGTGGCGGTATCCAGCGAATCAGCAGGGGGCAGTTGGGGACTGGGGAGGGTCGTAGATAGGGAGGGGATGGGGGTAGACATGATGGGGGAAGGATGACTGGACGTAAGAGTGGCTGTAGAAGAAGACGGGGAAAGCTTGAACAGAGGTGGTAACTGTAGTGTACGTAGTAGGGCTGGGACAGATACAACGCAACCGTTTTATCGCAACCGCTTCCGGAACACAACCGTTGTCGAATGAAACCGTTGCGAGAAAATAACAGTTGCAGTTGCAGCGGCGCTCTGCTGTTGCGTTCTTCGCCAGCACCGATCAAGTGGCGTTTTAAGTTTCACAACCGGTACCAATACAAAACTGCCTTCGCAATCGTTGCGTTTCTTGACACTGGGGTTTTCCAGTGTAACTCACAAGTCAGATAGGCCGTTCTGGAGAGCCGCCCTGCTATTGAATTAAGCGCCTGACGTCACCGACAGCCATAATAGATAGTGCTACGCCAGATTCAATGACCTGAGTGTTGTGAGGTGCAGTTAATCGAGTATTTTTAGAGTTAATCTTGTTAGTTATTCTAATTAGCCTCGATTCAGTCATGAAATACAGAACTACTGTAGTCGATCTTTAGATGCCGTGACATTTAAAATTAATACGAAAACATAACATGACTTCAAATCGCCTCTGTAGTGACAGGCACACTCACAAAGGCGATCGTGAGTTGAGAATCAACCTTTTACGAACAACTAAAATCATAGGTACCGAGCTCGATAGCTGTAGTCGCTTAAGTGCGGCCAGTATCCAGTATTCGGGAGATAGTAGGTTCGAACCCCACTGTCGGCAGCCCTGAAAATGGTTTTCTATGGTTTCCCATTTTCACACCAGGCAAATGCTCGGGCTGTACCTTGATTAAGGCCACGGCCACTTCCATCCCACTCCTAGCCCTTCCCTGTCCCATCGTCGCCATAAAACCTATCTGTGTCGGAGCGACGTAAAGCAACTAGCAAAATATATATATAGGTATTAATCAGGGCGTGAAACTGCCCCAGTTTAAAGAAGGACGAGAACGACGAGCATTATTCCACTTCTGGGTCGCAGAAAGTACAGTAATTTAAGATTATTTCGTTACGGATTTGTAAATTATGTTGATATTCAGATATAAATATTTGTAATTTCTATCTTATGTACGGTAGTAAATTTTTAAGACTTTCCGTTGGGGAGAGGTACGATTCAAGCACACGGCAATTTTAAATTCCTCTAACCCACATTTCCAGTAGTCTGTATAGGTAACAATGTATAATAGGTTAGAAGAGTGTTAAAAAAAAGAAAGTTATATTACTTCTGTCGACCAAACTATTATGCTCATTCGAATTTTGAGGTTGTTTCTGGTATAACCAATAGGCCTATAAAAATCCAATTACACCATACTTTTCCTCGTTTTATTTCACGTTAGTCTCGAACGTTTAGAATTTTACATTTGTACTTTAATATTTTTTATGGCAAATGGAACGCAGGAAGTGCCCGTTTTTTAAACGTGTTTCAACCATACGTCAATTTTAAGAAATTATTTATCAAAACACGTATCAGATCGAAACCAAATTTTAACAAAATATACAATGAAATGTTTTATACATTATTTATAACTTTAAGAATTTTATGTTCCCAAGAAAAAAAGCTGTTATCAATTTTGTAAGACATTTTCTCGGCTCAGGTTGGTTGGAAAACTGCATTCCTGGTCGCGTTGTAATCTTTATATATCCAATGGTTATGCTGTATAACTGTGAAATTCGCAAATGAATTCAATTCCTTTATATCAGTTTGTATTTATATTGGATAGAATGATATACTGTAGGGGAAGGGGGGCAAGATGGGGACACGGGGCAAGACGGGGTGGAGGTTCCCTTGTCTCCATGGTGCTGCCACTGTCCTGAAAATGGAAATAGCTTGAAGGGCAGATGAAGGTTACACAGTTTGTACGACTTCTAGTCAGTGTGAGCTGTCTGGATGCTTGGAGTGGCCTTTTTACTGTTTCTCACCCCTGTGATCTTATACATATGTATCCTTTGGACTTTGATGAGGTAAGCTGGAATTGCAATACATTTGTTCTTGAACTATCCATTAGACTGTACCTTAATGTATATATATATTGAGCTTGTGGAGGTAATTCATAAATAAATGAACATATTTTTATTCCGTTAGTCTCAGTATAACATTTGGGGCAAGATGGGGACGTCTTGCCCTAGTCCCCATCTTGCCCCAGTCCTAATCTTGCCCTTTGGGATAAATAGTATTTCCCCTATAGGTACTTATATAATTTCTAGTCATATTTCATTTTTATAAATTATGCCCCCTGGTATAGGCCAAGGGACCAAATACTGAGTGCAAAGGGTAGTGGATTTCTCAACCAGTCATTACCGACAGCAGTGGCTACGCTGGCTAAAGCGCAGCGATAGGTCATGGGGCCAAGGCCTCTGCTGACTCGATAGACGCGTGGGTTCGAGCCTCACCGTCGACCGTCCTTGAAATGGTTTTCCGTGGTTTCCCATTTTCAACACCAGTCAAATGCTGGGACGGTACCTTCTGACAGTCCACGGCCACTTCCTTCGACACCCTTGCCAGTTTCATTCATCTTCATCCATTCCATCTCTCATCCCGACGCGCAGGTCGCCCACGGGAGTCGACTTTAAAGACCTGCACACGGCCTCTCAGGAGATCATACGAAAAAATCGGTCACTTAAAAATCCATACATTTTTACCATAAAAATGAATTTAAATTGTATTCTTGCTCATTATGCCATCTACGAGCCTTGTGATGGTTTATTATGGTGTAATACTTTACGTTGATATTAGTAATTCAAGGTTATGGGAATAGATTCAAATTTTAGTATAATTTTTACTGAAAAATGCAAGTTTCCAGGCCAGTGGCAGCACCATGGAGACAAAGACACCTCCACCCGTCTTGCCCCACATATGGGGCATTGGTAGTATGCACGATTTTGTGTGTGTGGCGTTTTTGTGTTTAACTTTTCGTCTCCATCTTGCACATCCCCCCCCTATCCCCTACATCACTGACTGGCCGGTACAAGGAAAGACGTGAGGCGTTGCCGCGCACTCCCTCATTGTGTTCGGTAGGAGTACTGTTTTGCCCAGCACTAGTACGTAGTAGTAGTAGTAAGAGTAGGCGAAGACTGATGGACGGAAGAAGTGACGGTGGTAGTAGTCGAAGGGAGACAGGAAATCGGAACTGTAATAGGATCAGAGGCCAGTTGTTGTAAGAGGTAGTCGGGAGTGGGAAGAACTTTGTGCTGGACGTGAAAGAGAGAGATGGTGCCTTGAGCGATGAACTTTGGTCCGTGAATGGAGTATTCAAAGAAGACCAAAACGTCGGGCGAAGGTTGTCCAGATAAGGCATCCTGGAGACGGAGAACCCACTTGGTCGCAATGTTGTCGTTCTGAAGCGAGATCCGGATGTCTTTAGGTGAATAAGCGGTGTCCACATTCTTGATGAGACAAGAAGACATGGTGGAGGAAGGCGACAGCCAACGAGGCGTCTGCCCGTTTGATTATCCTTGGGCCGGCTGAGACAGTGAAGATAGTGAGAAGAAGAGTACCTCCCAGCCGAAAAAAGATGTGGACATGTGTGTGCAGGTGAACTTATCCGAAGCCTCTTATGTGGCACAGTCTGATAACTACATACGGGAGATAAAACTCCACAATGGAATTAATGCCCGCCTAGCAATTCCAAATGGTAATACTAAATTCCCATGAAGGGAATTGGAATTGCTAGGCGGGCATTAATTCCATTGTGGAGTTTTATCTCCCGTATGCAGTTATCAGACTGTGCCACATAAGAGGCTTCTGATAAGTTCACCTGCATACACCCCAGCATCAGTGGGTAGGGTCAAATACTTTAATACACCAATACCGGACAGCTCTATCTCAAAAGCATTGAGTGGAGTGCGAACAGCGACGGTGGTGACATCTAGCGTGTTGGTGTGAACTGCATACTTGTCTGTGCTACAGCTGAGAGGAATGCACTGCACTCATTGGAAATATTTTTGTTAAAATAATTGAATAATCATAAGAATTAAGAATGAAATTTTAAATTATGAAATTCCTCCTTCATAAACCTCCAAATGAGCATTATGTCAGCCGTGCCTTTCGCTATGTCTTAAAAATTATAAAGCAGAATCTGATTGAGAATCCACCCAGCCTCTGAGGAAAATGTTTAATAACTACACTTTCCTCTTTTTTCTAGCCTGTTCTCAATTACCTAGCCCAGGATTTTGTATGGTCTTAGCCTAGTTTTCCGGCCGGATGCCTTTCATAAAAGCAATCGTATGTGGAGAGATATATACCGTACTCACTATTGCGTGTTTTAGTGGTTGTTTTTCGCAGGATGTGTTGTATATACTTGAAGATGCGTATGGATACAAACACAAATCCTCGATCTACAGGAATTAACAGACGCGATTAAACTCTCCGACTCAGCCGGGAATCGTACCAGGGCCCTCTGAACCGAAGGCCAGTACGCTGACCATTCCGTGGTGGTGATAATTTAAAAGGAAGTACAACTGGCCAGCCATCCTCTATTAACACTAATCAGAAGGAAAATGGAAGAGGTCCAAAACTCCGAAGAATTGGGGGGGGGGGGATGGCACGAAGAGCTAACCATTCAGCCAAAGAGCCAAAGGGGGCAGATAACCTAAGAACATCCATGATTTATTAAGATTTTGGGAAAGAGAAGAAGCTGTAATTAAGAAACAGTAGTTTGGTCCATTATGTTGACTTCTTCTTCTTCTTCTTCTTCTTCTTCTTCTTCTTCTTGTTCTTTGGTACGGCCGATCTACAGAGCAACTCAAACTCACGCTGCCATCTCGCTTTTGCTGTTCTTTGAATTTTCTGTTTTACCTCTGAAGACAGAAATACATAATATATATAACACATATTGGGGTTACGTGAGTGAACTACGATGTTCCTGACAGGGATTAAGTGTTCAAATTTCCAAAAGTCTCTTTCACAAATTTATGCATGAAGAATTACCATATACACGTATTAAATATACTGAAATAATTTTCTTACGCCGGGCTGAGTGGCTCAGACGGTTGATGCGATGGCCTTCTGGTCCAATTTGGCAGGTTCGATCCTGGCTCAGTCCGGTGGTATTTGAAGGTGCTCAAATACGTCAGCCTCGTGTCGGTAGATTTACTGGCATGTAAAAGAATTCCTGAAGGATTATATTCCGGCACCTCGGCGTGTCCAAACACCGTAAAAATACTTAGTGGGACGTAAAGAAAATTATTATTATTATTATTATTATTAAGATTATTATTAATTATTATTATGTTCTTACAGTAAAAGAAAAGGTGACTGGATTCGAAAGTCATGGCCTTCAATTTTCAATTTCAAGACTACCGCGATAACCATTACGCTACAGGCCCACAAGTTTTCGATTGTGAAATTTATGGCACTTTTTAACAATATGGACCCTCAAGCTTGAGCATACTAGAGTTGCATATTTGTTATTATTATTGGTTTTACGTCCCACTAACATTTCAGTAACCGAGCTCGATGGCTGCAGTCGCTTAAGTGCGCCAGTATCCAGTATTCGGGAGATAATAGGTTCGAACCCCACTGTCGGTAGCCCTGAAAATTGTTTTCCGTGGTTTCCCATTTTTACACCAGGCAAATGCTGGGGCTGTACCTTAATTTAGGCCACGGCCGCTTCCTCCCCACTCCTAGCCCTTTCCTGTCCCATCGTCGCCATAAGACCTATCTGTTTCAGTGCGACGTACAGCAACTAGCAAAAAAACATTTCAGTACGCTATTTGATTAAATTTCTTAATATAAGGGGCGTAGAATGTAACCTCAACACAGATGAAAGGTCATTACTTCTTTTTAATACTTGCTGTCCTTATCATTTCCCATGCCCATTATCTTGTTGGGTAATTTGTTCAGCGCATAACACTTTTCATGGAATATAACTGCAATGTAAGATTATTTAGTGAAAACACCTACATTATAAGCAACACGACAGTGCGCCAAGAATCGTACAGATGGCAGCATGTTTTGAAAAGTTGGTCACACCAAGCCATGTAGGTAGCAGCACTATCGGCTTTCTCGCTGAAAACAGCAAGCTGTCCGGTATTATCATATTAAAGTATTTGGTAGGGTCTGACACATCCCACTCTGACGAGTCTAGTGTCAGACCTAAGACGAAATGCTGGTTAATAGAGCAAACGCCTGAAAAGCCATACATCCAATTTTTGATCTGGTTTTTGATATGCTCTATTGGTGGAAAAATATCTAATTCCCTTCATGGGAATTTAGTATTACCATTTGGAATTGCTAGGCGGGCATTAATTCCATTGTGGAGTTTTATCTCCCGTATGCAGTTATCAGACTGTGCCACATAAGAGGCTTCTGATAAGTTCACCTGCATACTCCAGCACTACGCATGTCCACATACTTTTTCGGCTGGGTGGCGCTCTTTCTTGCTGCGGCTCAGTCGGCCCAAGAATAATCTTATGGGCAGACGCCTCGTTGGCTGTCGCCTTCCCTCACCATGCTGTCTAACTCCTGTCTAGTTAAAAATGTGGACACTCATTATACTCCGGCTCAACTTCGCCAATGGCTGTGTGATAACCATACTCCCACTTCTGTGGTCTTGCGCCTTCAAGATGCCTCTTCGGGACAACCTTCACCGGACATCGTGGTGTTCTTCAGTTCATCCGTCTGTGCGCATGACGCTCTCCGCTCCGGCTATTTATACCTCCTCTATTCTGATCATCCTGTTCTTCCTACTCCGGCCCATATTCTTGAGCAACTCGCCTCCGATCCTGATTTCTTCACTAAGTTTCCCTCCCTAGCGCAGCCTCCCACAACCACCGTTTGCTCTCCCGTGTCCACCACTCCTCCCGTCCTTACTGTCGCCACTACCACCATCACTTCCGTTTCTTCTTCCCCTTCTTCTGTCCCTTCTTGTGTTCCGTCTACTTCTCCCTCTACCGTCACATACAGTCACTCCTCCCCTATCATGTCCACCGCCCCGACCTCCTGCACTCCGTCCATTCCTACATTTCACTCGTCACCTGCAACTCACCTGGATGATACTCTCGCAGCTTCGTCTGTCTCTCAAGGCCCTGCCGCCCATTCTACATCGACTTCTCCGCCATCTGTCCCACCGAGCTGTGTCGTCCGTGGGATTGCACCTGACGTTTCGGACCAGGATATTCTTCAAGAACTGCAACAGGAGGGACTCCCTGTCCGCCGGGTTTTTCGCATCCTCAACACCGATGGCCCGACGTTTATGGTACGCCTTCGCCTCGCCTCCTCTGCTGATGTCGACCGACTTCTCACCACCGGCGTCCGTTTTCGGGGACGTCTCCATCGGGTGGAGCGTTCTCGCTCCCCCCCGCGGCTTGCTGGATTTACTCGTTCCACGTCTCCTCCTTCTCCCTCTCCAACCGTCCCCCCGCCGCCACCCATCCCCCCGCCAACACCCCTCCCTCCCCCAATTCCCCAGTCTCCCTTCCGCCTTCCGCCACTCTCCATCTTAGAACTTCTTCGTCTCCTGGCCACTTCCGTTACGAATCTCACGACTAATCTGTACTACCTCCTTCTTCAATACTACCCCTGTCCTTCTCCTTATGCCTCCTTTTCGAACCCCCTCCCTATTTTTCCACAATACTTGTGAATATTTGTCTCTTTTCTGTAACACTTTTATGTTCTGCTATTGCGCGCCCGAGATATACCACCTCCTTCCTCAATAAATAAGTACCCAGTTGGGGTCCGCCCCGGTGTGTGTGGTGTGGGTCTGCCCTGTGGGCCCCTTTGCGGTTCACGGCCCCCTGCGCCACAGCTATAACCCGGTCCTTTACGTATGTACGATACATACTCTCTTATTATGTCTTACAGTTACATTTTCTTCTTTCTCATGGCCGAAGAGCTGCTTTGTTCAGCTGATGGCCCGCCTCCCCTTCGGGAGGAATGAAATGACCTCATGGACGACGGACGACGTTCACCTGCATGGATCAGAATATCTTTCCGCGCGTACATGAGCAGCTATTCATCGTTTCTTCCGGACGCTCTTCGAGAACCTTCTAGAAACTTCGTGGCATCTCTACGGCTTTCCAGCAACATGAGTCGGCAGCCACCACTGTCACCAACTCGTCAACGGACGCCACCGACCTCTCCTTCACCCTCGGAACGGGACATGGACGCTGAGAAGATCAAGACCAGTCGCCGCCGTGAGGAAGTGGAAAGTCCTGCAACGGAACCTGGACGCACGAAGAAACGCTGTGCCATTTCGCCTCCACCAGAATTCTCTTCCGGCTCAACGTACACTGGGTCCAGTTCCTTACAAAGTGCTTCAGCCCGTACTTCCCCAGTACAACAGCCATCTGATCTGGGCATTACTCCACTTGACACTCCGGCGCCTTCGTATCAATTCCCTGGCTCATCGTCTGCTTCGCCCTTCATGCCAGACAACGCCAGGAGCTACGCCCAAGTTGCTCAAAATCCAGCTTTACCTCCATATATCCGCAATCGCAGTTTCCTATCGACTCAACCGACAGTTGCCCCCCCCCCCCAGCCCCCACCCTTCTACATTATCAAGCTTACCAATCTTGACATCACCAAGGCTAATACCCGTACTATTTATACGACTATTGCTCGTTATACCCCTAATCTGCCGGAATATAACCTGGAGATCCAGAAAACTCGAGACGGATTCAACCTCAAAACTTCAAAATCATTCCACGCTCACTTTACTTCCAAAATAGGTCAGGACCAGTTCGGACCTCACTGCAAGGCAAAAGCGCTACCTCAACAACGACCGGCACAACGACCTGAACCCCCTGCCCGATCCCGGCCCCTTCTTTCTGTCGTCGCCTACGGTGTCGACAGGGACTATTCGGATGACGACGTGCTCCTACAGCTTCAAAACATCGACTCCATGATACACAGAGTTATTCGGATCAGGAACGCCCAAGGTCCCACCAGCCTCATCAGGATCTTGTCTCCGAATCCTTCAACATTGGACGCCCTGCTCCGGGACGGCGCTCTTATCTACGGCCGTCGACATCGTGTGGAACCGTCGCGCAGCCCACCCCCACAGAAGTTCCGGTGTGGGAAGTGCAACCGCTATGATCATCCACCTGGAGCGCCTTGTGTACAGCAGGAGGTATGTGCCACTTGTGCTAGCCCAGAGCATCCTACTACACACTGTACAAACAAACAAAACCCTAAATGTATTAATTGTGATCTCGCCCATCCGGCATATAGTTATAAATGTAAAGCAATACCCCAACCTGACCCTTCCCAACCAGAAACGGTAGTTCCCGTCACGTCCCAGGACCTCCCTGATCCCCACCTCCATTCCAAGCTCCCTCCCCCTAGTTCAGAGAGTACCATTCGATTTATCACGATGGTACTCCAGAACATTCTCTCTTTCCAACGCCCTCACATCCTTCAACAAGTGCAATTAGCGGCTCGGTTGGCTTTCAATACCCATGTAGACGTTATCTATTCCGGGAATAGAATGTATTTTGCATTCATTCCCTTGCGTACCGTCCCTTTCATAAATTAATCCTATGAGAATTTATTATACTAACATACGTTCGCTTTCTGCCAACCGACCGCTTTTTGACACTACTCTCTCACAATATACTCCGGATATCTTTGTACTAAATGAGACTTTTTTGACCTCTCATCACACCCCAACTTTCCCTACTTTCAATCTTTTTCGCGGTGATCGTCCTCATTCCTCACGAGGTGGTGTAGCAATAGGTGTCCGAAAAGACCTAACGGTTATCCAACATCATTTCCCACCCTTCCACAACACATTCAACGAATACCTTATACTTGAAATCCTCACCCCTCGCAAAACATTTACAATCGCTACTCTTTATTTGTCAACCGGAAACTCGGTCCCTGTAGATTTTGTGAAGCATATTGATTTTCGGTTCACTGATTATGTCATCGTAGCAGACATTAATATAAATTCGTATAGCGCTGTCCAACGTGTTGAATTTCAGACACTATGTGCTCATATCCGGGGTATGCATTTCCCTTTCCCTTTTCATACGTTACCCTTATCCCAAACCACTCCCGATGTTCTTCTTCTCTCGCCCTCTTTAGCTACTTCTGTCACCATCCGCGAACTCCAATTTGTTGGGAGTGATCACGCTCCTGCCCTTATAACCCTCCCCGACCTCTCTCCCTTTCCTAATCATACCCCTCCCCGTCCCCCCCCCTACCCGCCGTTTTGAACATACTAATTGGCATGCCTACCGTCTCACTATTGTCAACTGCCTTCAACACCTACCTCCACCTACCTCAATTCCAAACATACAACTTCTCATAACCCGACTCGAACAGGCTCTTATTACTACTGACGCGCACCATATCCCTCGCCATTCCTATCACCCTTCCAAACCTCCCATTCCCCCTAAGGCCCTGCGCCTCTTACACCTAGCACACGATCTCTATCATCATTACACTCGAACTCGGGACCCTACCACTCTACAACAACATCGCCGAACGTTACGCCACGCTCGCTCTTACATCAAGGCTATTAAACGAAAAATGTGGATGGATAAATGTACTGATCTTGCTGACTACCATGACCCTCGACAATTCTGGCACACCTACCGACGCCTTACGAAAACAAGTAAACCTCTTCCCTCTTACCCCATACTTACTTCTCCCCCCCCCCCCGTCCTCTTTCAGACAAAGATAAAGCGGACCTCTTTGCCAACCACCTTCGTCTACTCTTCACCCCTTCTGCTGCGCCTGACCTCTTCCACCCTGATGAACCTATCATTCACCAATATACTCACCCCCGTCTCCCTGAATTTCAACCTTCCTTTCACCACTTTCCTACTGTCGATTATACTCATCCTATTAATGTTCCTATTACTCCCTCGGACATTTCCCACTATCTGAAGAATAAGAAAAACACTTCTCCTGGCCCTGACCGCCTCACTTATCGACATATCAAAGAAGCCCCACCACTCTTTCTTGAACAACTTAGTCTTGTTTATACCTTTATCCTCTATACTGGCTACTACCCCCCTCATTGGGGTAATGCCAATATCCTCCTTTTTCCTAAACCAGCCAAACCTCTATCGGACCTCCACTCATACCGTCCCATATCCCTTCTCACGGTTTTTTCCAAGATTCTCGAAGGTATATTGAGTAAGCGCCTATCGTCTTATCTCCGCTCCCTAGGCCTTCTTCCCCAATCTCAAGTCGGTTTCCGTTCTCTTCATGCTACCCAGGACCATCTCTTTCACATTTCCGCCTCCCTCAATGCCTACTTACGTCCTCGCCGTACTGCAGCCTTGGTATGTCTCGATGTTAATAAAACCTTTGACTCTGTATGGCATCCAGGCTTACTCTACAAACTTCGTCACCTCCCGCTTCCCATTACCATAGTCCGTTTTATTCATAATTTTCTACATCAACGTACTGCACAAATTCTCCTTCATGGCACACTTTCACATTCCTTCCCTGTGGCAGTCGGACTGCCCCAGGGATCCCCTCTCTCTCCCATTCTGTACGTCATTTTCACCTACGATATTCCTCATCCCGACCCTCCCCTTCGACTTTACCAATATGCGGACGACCTGGCTATCCTTGCTCTTACCCCTACTGTTACCACCCTTACACGTAAATTGCAAACATATCTAAACATTCTGGCTTCCTGGCTAAATTCCTGGCACATTACTGTTAACCCTACAAAGACTCAATTCATAGTTTTTCGTACTAAATCCCGTCTCTGTCGTCCTCGCCATCGTGTTCACCTCACTATGTATAACATCCCATTATCTGAAACGTCCCTTCTCAAATATCTCGGTATTACTTTCCAAAACAACCTTAAATGGCTCCATCATCTTAACCTAGTCTATAAGAAAGTCCTACAACGTTTTCGGGTCCTCCGTATTCTCTCCGGAAATACGTGGGGACTCCGACCTTCTCAAATATTACATATATATAAAACCTTCATTCGCCCTGTAGTGACTTATGCCTCTCTGACTTGGTTGACTGCCGACGCCACATCTTATACGAAACTCCTTACATTAGACCGACATGCTATACGTATAGCCTACCATTTCCCCTACGATACACCTACTGCCAACCTCCAACCGTACCATTCCTTCCCCTCCATTCTCACCTATATCCATGATCTCCAGCTCGCCTACCTCACTTCCGGTCTCACACATCAAAATCTCTCCATTACTGAAGCGTTTAATCTTTCTCCTCTTGCTAAAGCTATTCATCGTCATTCTCCTACCCCTTCCTTCTCCCACCTCTTTCCTTCTGATGTCACGTAGTTTCCCCCCTCTAGCTGCCCCACTGCCCTGACTACTATTACTTTCGGCTCTCATCATTATTTTTAGGATGCTCTTGGCAGTGTTGGCACATGCCCACTATGTCAGTGAAACTGATCCAAAGGCACTAACCGTGCTATCACATAACTTTATTGCTATTACACCTTGGTCTTTTTCTCCAGTCCTCTTATCCGTCATGCCTTTTCCTTATCACTTATCCTATATATAACTCTTCTTGCCGTTCCTTTTCCTACATATCTACATAATGTTGCTTTTCTCCACTACAGTTATGTATTACAAGTCTCTGCTTGCAGTTATCCTTTGCGATATGATATACTTTGATTCCACATGTATGTACAACACATACTTCTCTATGTTTTGCAATTCTATGTAATTTTTCTTTCCGATTGGCCAAAGAGCTGCAATGTTCAGCTGGCGGCCCGCCTCCCCCCCAATGTGGGGAGGAACACCTGCAGGAGGAGCTCAGCAGAGGGAAAACGCCTAACACACGCCCGAACTTTTTCGGCTGGGTGGCCATCACCTTTAATCGCCCACTCAGTCGGCCCACTATAAACACAAACAGGCAGACGCCTACCCTCATCATGACCTACTGCCTTATCCCTGGCGTGGAACTCAATATTCCCGAAGACCATATATATGAAGACCTCCAAGCAGACGACGTTCCAGTTCTCAACGCCTTCAGACTACAGGACGGTCAGACCGCAGCACCATCTACTCACGTTTTAGTCCAACTAGAAAGAGAAGAAGCCCAACGTCGCCTGTTCACCACCGGAGCAAATATCCATAATAAAAACTACGCAGTGGTGCCAACCCCTCCATGCATCCTGAACCAAATAAAAGCCGACCCTTATCACATCCCCATCATCCAGGTGCCCCCATCGCCCCTACCAACCTTACCCACAACAACAACAACAACAACTACCCACACAACCATAACTCCGTCAACTTGTACCCCCTCCCCAGACATATTCACCACCGTCAAAACTTCCCACCCATCCCCAGTAATGTCACCATCCTGCCTGATATCATCATCCCAGCAGACCCCAGCCACCCCACCACTGCAATTTCCGCCGGACGCCGCAGTCCCACCACCAGCAAACCAACAACAGACGCCCCCACCAGCCGTCTTCAGCTGCGTACTACGTGGGATATCTCCAGAAGTCACCGAGCAAGACATAATACAAGAACTACGGAAAACTGGAGTCAATGTACTTAGAGCTATAAGAATTTACAACAGCCATGGACCTACTTTCATGATGCGCCTCCAGATGCCCAGTAAAGAAGACGCCCAGCACCTCATCAGTACCGGCGCACAAGTCTATGGTCGCCGCCATCGAGTAGAGCCCTCCCAATCCCCACACCTAACCCCACGAAACGGCCAACCATCGAACAATTCGCACCACCGCCCCCAGCCAACCCTCCCCTGTGTTCCACCATATCCACAACAAACTCCATTCCCTCTCCCAACTGGACCCATCCCTCTACCTCTCCAAACATACGACCTTCTTCGCCTCCTCATTCTATCTCTCCATAACATCACCACCACCCTCCAGTTCCTAACCTTCCATAGCTACCCCGGACCCTACGTCCGACCGACTTAGGCACATCATACTCATCCTTAAGAATTGTATCACCTCATTCATCAGTCCGAATTGTAAAACTCACTAAAAAATCAATAAAGTCTTATATACAAGCATTTAGACAAGACGCAAATCCTCTCCCATCTACTTCTTCAAGTCCTTATCCACCTCCTTCTTCCCTCACATCTACCCAACCTGCCCGCATCTCTTGGCCAGAGAGAGGGCGACACCCTCTAGGTGGCCCGCCCCACCCCTTCAGGGTGGGGAATGAAAGCATTTGATAGATAGATAGATTCACCTGCATACACCCCAGCATCAGTGGGTAGGGTCTGACACATCCCACTCTGACGAGTCTAGTGTCAGACCTAAGACGAAATGCTGGTTAATAGAGCAAACGCCTGAAAAGCCATACATCCAATTTTTGATCTGGTTTTTGATATGCTCTATTGGTGGAAAAATATTTAATTCCCTTCATGGGAATTTAGTATTACCATAAGTTTTCTAATACGTGTTTTCACTTCAAACCTTTCAACACGTTTACTTCAGTTGCTGTACACCATACATCAGTACCACCTTATCTAACATAAACTCTTGCCTTGGTAGCGAGTCTGACTCGGAAAGCGGCAGATACTCCTTGTATCACTTCCCACTCCTCCCTGCTATCTCTTTCTTCTTCTTAGAAATAATAGTATGTCGGAGGCCATGTAGATTTAGTCGATGGTCATGCGGGGGGAGCGGGCTTTGGGGGCCCCCACGAAACAATGTAAATGTTTAACCTTTTTTACTATATATATACACAGGTATGCACAATGCATACTCCTATATTTATATAACAGTTGGTCGTTATTTGTCGTTGTTTGTTTGTGCGAGTCAGTTGAGCGCTGCATTGGTGATCATTTGTGCATAGTATATGTGTGGTGAAGGAGTGGTAAGCTATGGCTGCCGATAGTGGGGGAACATTGGCAATGTCCGGGACTAATTTACTAGTGGATCGTGAAATTGAAATACCCATGGATGAGGAATCCATGACTGATTCATCTATCGATACGAGGCAACAGCAGGGATCTCAGTCACCTGGGAATGATCCGCAACGTCTTAATACGGACGTGTCATCACGTTCTAATAATGAACAACGTAACCAACAACCAGAAGTGTCACAAGTAGTATCTCCTCCGGAATATTACAACAGGTTTCACCATGGTCCGTATTTTGTATTTGTGGAATCCACGACCGATCAGAACATGGGTAGTTTACACCCTATGGCTCTTGGTCGCCGTTTCTATGAAACATAGTTAAATGTTAAATCTATCCAACGTAAAAGGCGCAACAGAATTCAAGTTACTTTCCATACAGCTGCTCAAGCCAATGCGTTTTTGAACAGCTCCATTCTAGAAACTTTGAAAATCAAAGCATATATCCCTTCATCGCAAGTTTTGCGTGTCGGAATAATCCGCGGAGTCGAGAAAGGTCTATCTAATGAGGATATACTCCAGTATTTAGAATCTGAAGTACCAGTCAAAAGTCTGCAAAGACTCAACCGTCGAGTGGTCCAAGATGGTGAAACGCAATATCTCCTTACGGGTTCCCTTAAAATCGTATTCCGGGCTCAAACGCTCCCACTTCATGTTGCATTATATAAGGTTTATATGGAAGTAGAACCCTTTATTTTTTCACCTATCCGCTGTCGCAAATGCCAGCGTTATGGGCACACGATACGGCAATGTCAGGCAAAAAATGCACGTTGTGGCAAATGTTCCCAGCAGCACGAAACCAATGATTGTACCGAGCAATTCACGCAGTGTGTCTATTGTAAGAAGAATCACAATACGGGATCTCCAAACTGTTCTGAACACAAATATCAGGTTAAAATTAAACGGCTAATGAGCACAGAATACCTGTCCTTTCCGGAAGCTAAAGCTAGAACAGCACTTCCAGTTTATTATTCTGAACAACAGGAAAACCAATTCCCCCCTTTACCAACGAATCCTCAACCTCCACTGACAACAAACCCCCGTAAACGAAAGTTTACCCAAGTTATTATACAATCACCCCCTCCCACACCTGAACCCGGCTATGATAAGTGTGCCGTAATTCAACCGGCAGGACGACCCAAAGGAGAGCGGGCCAGGGATCTGAATATAAATGTAAGGTCCAACCCAGAGGTTTAATGTCAAGACCCAATTCAAAACAGCTTGACAACAACATTTAATCACAGACAATGGAAAACAAACAAATTTGGAAGCACTTGGAAATCAACATAACTAAAGGAGGGTTTTGACCCGTTTCCATTTCTCATAAAGGAATTCCTCTCCTCCTATAAATGGTCTAACATAACGTAACCTGCGCGCCTTGGTACAAATAAATGTCTGACTAATGACTACAGCGCTGCAACGTATATACAGCTCACCAGTTACAAGGTAACGAAAAATCTTCTAACAGTGAAGACACAATGAATAGCTCTTTCGGTCACAATGACACACATACTTCCTAAACTACACGTCCATAATATTCTGGCACCTTTCTCTCATTTTTGTGAGCTTTTCCCTCATGATACAAGAATCATACAACACTTTAAGTTACTTTCACCAAATATCTCGGCACCAAGCCGTCCCTTATCAAATTACAACCAGATGCATGGCGTTACATATCCGTACAAGTTCCTAGTTCCAAGTTCCTCCCATCATCCTACCAACACATAGCAAGCCAGTAGATCTTACCTCCCATGCCCCTCACGGTCCTTGGTTCAACGAAAGAGTATTGCTCTACTCCAAGAGCAGCAGGTAAGTGAGAAGTTCCATCACCCGGCGAGGCACACTGGCTCGCCGGGGGGGGGGGGGGTAGGACTCAATAGCAACGTCAGCACGCCCCCTCTCTTGGAGAAGCCGGGAGGGGGAAGTGGACGCGAGCCGGGGCATGACAGAAGATTGTGATACGAAAAGAAATGCAAGAAGGGAGGGACACCCCAGGACGGAACCAAGTCCTTGCCCATGGAGCCATAAGTGAGGAACAGGGAGAGACACATTTATTACAAAATATCAAGGCGTAGGACATTCAGAAATACGCACAATTAATAGTAGTAAATTTCAATGAGCTCACTAGGAGCACTGCACAGGTATCAAGTCCTTTAAGGCGGGAGGAGACCAAACTCACGGTTCAATAAGCAAGGATACATGGCCATACTTCGAAATGATCATCCTGCCCCAGTAAACCCTATCCCATGATACCATCTGAGCAAGTATCACATCCACCAAGTTTGTCACAACAAAGTGGGCAGCAACTTTCCGTTGCCCCCAAGCCATAAATTATACCCCTACGAAGGAACGCCTTCATCAGGAAATCCAGCGACTTGTAATAATGTTACTCCAAAATATGAGCCATGAGCCACTGCTCCATCGTGTATTATACCAACTAAGGGACCATATAATGAACATTCTTTTATGATTAGATTACTACAATGGAACTGTCGAAGTGTCACGTCTACGCAACACGATTTACAATTTTTAATAAATGAAACGAAGGCTAACATTATATTTTTGCAAGAAACGTGGTTTCAACCACATTTTTCCTCCCGATTAAAAGGTCATTAGGTTCTTCGCCATGATGGTAATGGTTTCGATGGTGTAGCCACATGTACCACATGTGTACAAGCGACATTAAGTTATATACCACTAACTTTGCAATATATTATTCCACACACGTAAGCGGTAGGGATAGTACACCGTCATATTTGTTTTATGAATATATACTGTCCTTCTCAAATTTATGTTACTCAAAGTCAGTGGTCACAATTTTTCGATCAATTTGCACAATTCCAGCACCTTTTCATTGTCGGCGACTTCAATTGTCACCACACCGAGTGGGGGTGTACAACGGACACAATAAAGGGATCAAATGTACTTGTTATGTCAAATCATCATGACCTTTTTTATTTTAAATGATGTCTCACCAACACGTTTTACACCGCCTGGATCCCCACCAAGTGTTGTGGACCGTACGTTATGCCAGACAAACATGGTTCCTATTACCAGTTGGGACACATTATCAGACACTTACCCTAGTGACCACTTTCCCATCATCATAACCTATGGTAATAACCCAACAACCTCCAGTTATAATGCCCCTTTAATCGTAAGTAATGTACGTTCCTATAAAAATTTCAATATTCAAACTTATCAAGCATATATCAATCATATTCTACAACAAGAACGCGGTACATCTATCACCTTTTCAACCTTGATTCCCTATTTAACTCATTATTGAAATATGTTCCATCCGTGCAGACCTCTTAAGGTAATGAGCTCTCCCCCGGAGTATGTAATAAAATGGTGGGGTAAAGAATGCCATGACCTCATTATTAAGAGAAAACAATTATTTAAACAATATCGTCAATCTATGACACAACATCATTACTTCCAATTACGTAATTATATAGCAAGAACAAAGCTAGTTTTTAACACCAAGAAACGTAAGGCATGGCAATCTTTCATTTCTACTTTAACTCCACAGCTACCGGCCGCGAAATTCTGGAATGTCATTCGCATGATTACAAGAACGTTTCAATATCAAGCTCAATTTTCATTTCCTCGACAAGTTTTAGAGGACTTTCTGCACATTCTCGCCCCCGCATCAGTAAATCCCCCCTTTATACCCTCCCCTGTGGGTGAGTCTTGTCATTTTACTTTATTATTAAAGCCAATCACATATAATGAACTTCAATCTGTCTTATATAATGTTAATAGTTCCTCTCCAGGACCTGATGCAATCACGTATCTTATGCTAAAGGCACTGCCTTCCCAAGCCTATATCCATTTACTACAATATTACAATGGCATTTTTGAGACTCTACAAGTACCAATGCAATGGAACAATTTTTTTATAACTCCCATTTTAAAGCCCACCAAACGACCCACAGTACCTGACAATTTTCGCGGAATTCTAATGGGATCATGTATCCGAAACATTTTCTGTAAAATCCTAATGAAAAGAATGGCGTGGATATTAGAATATTATTCGTTATTACATAAGTACCAATTCGCTTTTATGCGCGGTCATAGTACGCAGGAACCTATTATTATATTACTTCTCGATATTTTATTAGCAAAATGGCGGAAGCAATCTACTATTGCAGTTTTCTTAGATATAAAAAGCGCCTATCATGCCGTTTTATTACATATCCTTTGGGAGAAGTTATCTACCTATGGATTTCCGATCAGATTCATTTCTATTTTAAACCAATTATTCACCAATCTTAGTTTAACAATTAAATATAAATCTTTATTGCAACCAATGGTCAAATAAAAGAATAGAATACATAGCACTATTCACTACAGAGACTTTTCAGAGAGAGGGCTCTCTTTGGGCACTCCAAAGCGTGGTAACGCCCACAAAGTCTATTGCACCATCGACATACACAGTCACTATTCGGATCGTGAAAGCGGAGAGTAGCACAAGCCTTGTGGTGAAATCCGTGGACCGCTGCACGGGTCACCGCGTGTCTCAGTTCAAAACAACTTTGTTGCCAGTCAGTTGTAGTCATTGCGTCGGTTGTGTAGAAGTCACTCCATATTTCGGTCTTTTTAAATTTCAAATTACGCAGGAAGTCTTGGTATTCTGTCGTCGATTGCAGGGTCATAGAAAACCGCAGGTCTTCGATGAAAAACAGTTCTCTTGTCAGTTCGTAAACAAGTCTCCAAGGCGTGTATTTGGACACAAAAAGGATTCGTTTAAGGAAGGTAGCTTTAACCCTTTCTAATTCCTTTAGGTCTTTCTTTTTCAAGAAGGTCCATATTAGTTCTAAACCGTAAGTTGCAATTGGAGTAATCTTTAGATGAAACAGTTTCATTGCTGTCTCAGTTGATAATTGATCGATGTGTTCTATATCATTTATTGCTATTATTGCTGCAAGAGATATTTCTTTCACGTGAGCTGAGAATGTTTTGCCGTTCATTTGGAGAGTTATTCCAAGGTATTTGAAAGAGTTCACAGAATTTAGAAGAGAATCTTCAAAATAGAAAGTTTCTGCAGCCGCTCGTTTTCCTCCTCTTCTAAAAACCATCACTACTGTTTTCTCTTTGTTAACTTCCAAACCGGCCTCTTCACACCATTTTGACAGTCTATCAAGTGCTGTTTGTAGTTCTTCTCTACAAGCCGCGACAATAACCATGTCGTCTGCGTATAGATAGATACTTGTCTGCTCTGTAACGATGGCTTTCGTTATGTCATATGTTGCGACATTAAAGAGTAGTGGACTCAAAGGATCTCCTTTAAGAACTCCTATAGTCTGTAGGATTGGCTTAGACATTGTTATGTCATCATCAATTCTTACATAATTTTCCGATAATATATTTTTTGTCAATTTTATGTAACAGTTTTCACCGCAAATCTCTCTTAATTTCTGGAGGATCAATTTCCTACTTGTAGAATCGAATGCTTTGCGAAAGTCAACAAACACCGCATACAATTTTCCTTTCTGTACTTTAAGTGCCTCTTGAATGTCTTCCATCAAACAATGTACTGCCTGCAAAGTTGAACGACCTCTTCTGAACCCGAATTGTTCTTCCGGTAATTTGTCATCTAGTAGATCATTCAGACGGTTTGCTAGAGCCTTCGTTAATATCTTCAAAAGTGTACACTCTAAAGCAATTCCTCGGTATGCATCTGGGTTGTTCACATCTCCTTTGCCTTTATACATCACCTTTATAGTTGACTCTCCACTTATCTGGAATTTTCCCTTGTCTGAGACATTGATTCAAGAGTTCTGTAATTGAGTCCTTTAGTATAGCCCAGCTGTCTTTAATATGTTCGTAAAAGATATTATCAGGTCCCCCTGCTTTACCGTTTTTACTCTTCCGGACGATGTCTTCTAATCCATCTGTCGTAAAAAGTTTGATTGGAGCTCTGTCATTGCCGTCTTCGACGATCAAGTCTCGCGTCTCTTTTGCTTGGAGTAGTGAGGTGAAGTGATCTTCCCAGACTTCCAATGGGATCTGTCTTGTGAATTTCGGCTGCCCCTGCTTCAGAATTGAAAAAGGCTCTTCTTCGGCTTTCTTTAGTAGATTTTCCTCAGATATTTTCTGGAACTGTTTCTTTGCTTCTTTAGCTACCCTTTTGTATTATATTCTTCTTCATGCATATTCTATGAGTCTTTCCTGAGTTTGGCTTTCCATTACTTGATGAAGGGCCCGTAACGTTTCTTTCCTTTTAATGTAGCAAGTTCGGTTAAACCAGGGCTTAGCTTTCCTTTCCTGCAAACTTCTTGGTATAACAGAATCCTTGATGATATATTCTATAGCTCGAAGGGATCCATTCAGGTCGCCGAGATGTATTATTTCCATAATCGCTTTCACCGAATCAGAGTAAGCCTCCAGTTTGAACAAATCCAGTTTCCGCACCGGTGTTTTCAGGGGGGCGATGATGATAGGTGGGTCGATGAAGCCTGAGAGAGTAATTTCTACAGGCAGGTGTTTCCTAATTGCCACATCTCTTAAAACTGAGGGTCTTATTATTCTTGGTCCAATCCTGTTACTGAAAATCAGGTCGATCGTGCTACTTCCACTGGGGCAAAAGTATGTTTTCTCGGTCCGTTCATTGAGTAGTGAGAAACCTTCCGACTCCAGATAGGATATTACAGCATCTGCTTTTTTATTTGAGATATCAATCCGACAGTTAAGATCACCAGCAAGAATAAGATGATCTGTTTTCCTTATTTTGGATAGCCCTGACATCAGCTCACTAATAATGTCATAGTCTTTCCACTCAGGTTGAAAATACACACACAATTAAATCAACTCAACATAAAATTGATAGCCGGTTCACATCACAGGGATTACCACAGGGATCAATACTAAGAGGCATTTTGTTTTCTCTCTATATGAAAGATCTTGAATCTATTGTAACACCGTATGCCCGAATTCTAGCCTATGCAGATGATTATGTACTTTATTGTTCACACCACAACATTGACAATTGTAGAGCCACAATATCCCATGTTTTGAGTCTAGTTTTTCGGTGGCTAACGACCCACGGACTTTCTCTTTCCTTACCTAAGTGTGCGGCGATGATTTTCACTAACAAAAGAGTTTTTGATAGAAGTCCTATTACTTTCGATGATTATAACATTCCCTTTGTCCCACAGCATTTATATTTAGGCATTTATATAGACCAAAGGCTAACATGGCATCCACAAATACAGTCTTTAATTAGAAAATCTGATCGATACATCAATATCTTACGAACAGTAACGAAACGTACTTGGGGAGCTGACACCTTGTCAGCATTACAGCTATACCGTGCAACCATTCGTTCCACTCTTGATTACAGTACACATATAATTGATTTAGCTTCTAAACAAAGTCTATTAGCATTGGATTACGTATCAGTGTGGGTGCCCTCAGAACAACACTAACCAACGCCCTGTTGGTGGAAACTTCAGAAGAACCGCTTCATATTCGAAGGTTAAAATTTTCGAAAAAATTTCTACTCAAACATATTAGTCGATCGAACTCCATTATATTCCCTAAATTAAAATTATTACACTAATATTACCAACAGCGTCCCCCTAATAATCATCAATACCCCGCAATATATATGGCATACCGTACGTTGAAATGCAACATATTCCCGAGGCCATTCTACGAACACCACGCTTGAATATGTACTCATATCTCTATGATATTCAAATATTCCGTCCATCTATTATTATTGTGCCTTCTGCCTCGTCGAATCAATCTATTCGTGCACCTACCCTCAAAACACCTGCTCATAAGAAATTTAAAGGTTTAATAAATTCTATAGATTATCATCTTTTTACCGATGGTTCAAAATCGTGTACTGGAGTTGGAGCAGCATTTTTTGATCCACAAACACACACTAGCTTCAAATATCCGTTGCCGAATACTTTAAACATTTTTACAACAGAACTATATGCCATATACCAAGCTCTTTTATATGTCCAGCACTTGAATTACAGAAAAATAAATATTTTCAGTGATTCCCAAAGTGTGCTACAAGCTCTACAATCTTTCTCCCAAAGTCAAAATACGTATGTATACGAAGTTAAATATGTTCTTTTTAAACTCGAGACGTCTGGCTTTTTTATAACGTTATTATGGATAAAAGGGCATAGTCAGCACGTAGGTAACGATATAGCTGATTTAGCAGCCAAAGAAGCAAGTGCAGATACCGCTCATTTATTACAAATCAAAATTCCGGTCTCCGATTCCTTCCTACGCATTAAACATCAAGCTCAGCTTGTATGGCACACACAATGGCGTCTATCAGCTGGTACGAAAGGACAATACTATTATCAATTGCAACCTAACATCCCAATACAACCGTGGTTTGCAAACGGTAAGTACACGCGACGTCACATTACTAACATTATTAGATTACGTTTTATTCATTCGCTAAGCCCTGTGTACCTACACCGTTTTCATATCACGAAGAACTCAGCTTGTTCCTGTGGACATAATTATGGAGACAGCGACCACTTATTTTTCCAATGCCCCCAATACGCACGACACCAGGAAATTTTAACGCGGAAATTAATTAGATTACCCATACTTTTGCCTACTCGACTTTCAGTCTTGCTATTACAACCTTCGCCACACATCATCACTATTCCAATCAAAAATCAAAATCTCTTTATTTGCAAATGAGGTGTCTACCTCGGTGGCAAATGGTACACTAAAATACATTATTGTCAAGCACTAAATTTTAAATTAACAAGAGACAAAGAAAATTTACCTAGAATACAATATTATACAATTTACGCTAATAATTGGTTCTATTAAACACATACATCATCCTTAATAAATTTATATTGTTTACAAAATTCTACTTATAATATCTTACAAACATAGTCAACTCATATACAGTATGTGAAATTACTTCTAATAATAATATACAACTGGTATAAGATTAAAATTAACATTGAATTTATTTACATATTTATATTTTACCCATTTTGGAACATAAGTAGCATAACGACCTGCTGCGTCTTAACTAGAGCCCCTTTTGCTACCACTTTCCAGAGTTCCTGAAGGGCCTTCACAGCTACCGTAGCGGTCCCAGGGCCCTCGAAGTCCCCACTGTACTTCACCCCTACAGGCAGTCCCCTACTTGGGCTGTCCAAACTCCATAGACCAGGGGATGGAATTAATTTAATCACACACATTTTTTATTTACAATATCCTGCACTGGTCGAATGCCCTCTAACATTTCATTTATTTTCTCTGTTGTTGTTTACTCTCTTCTTGAATATCTGTACAGATTTTGGAAAAGGATCAAACACTACCCCTGGTAAACTGTTCCACTCCTTCACGCCCTTCCCAATGAATGAAAATTTACCCCAATCGCTTCTGCTAAAATTCCTTCTAATTTTGTACTTGTGGTCAGTTCTACTAATATAATTATTTTCCAACTGAAGCCTCTCACGGATATCTCTCCATGCTTCTTCTCCTGTATAGGCTCTATATAATCCTATAAGTCTACTTTTCTCCCTTCTCTTACTTAAAGGTTCCCAACCAAGTTCCTTTAACATTTCTGATACACTACTCTTTCTCCTGAAATCCCCTGTTACAAACCTTGCTGCTTTCCTCTGCACACCATCTAGTTCTTTTATCAGGTATTCTTGGTGAGGATCCCAAACACTGTTTGCATATTCCAATAATGGACGAACCATACTTAAGTAACTTTTTTCTTTTAATTCCTTGTTGCATCCTTTAAGTAGCCTCATTATGACATGTAACGATCTGTATGCTTTCCCAACAATGTCATCAACATGACCCTTCCAGTGCAAATTACTTTCAAATCTCATACCTAAGTATTTGCACTTGCCATCTTTAGGGATAACTACCTCATCCAAAGTATATTCAAATTCAGTTTTAAAGCTCCTGTTTGTAAATGTTGTAACAGTTGATTTGCCTCCATTAACCTTCATATTATTTTCTTCAACCCATTCTTGGATACTCTCAATGTCCCTTTGTAATTCTGAGCAATCCTCAATGTTATTTATTTCCCTATAAACAATTATGTCATCTGCATACAATCTTATTTTCGATGTTATATTGTTCCCTAAATCATTTGCGTATATTAAGAAAAGTAACGGACCGATTATACTACCCTGTGCAATTCCCTTCCAAACTTTCTCTTCCTGTGATATATTATTTCCTACTTTGACTTTCTGAACCCTTGAATTTAGAAATGTTCTTATCCAACGTATAACCCTTACGTCCAGTCCTATTCCCTCCAATTTCTTTAATAATATTCCATGTTCCACTCTATCAAAGGCTTTGGAAAGATCTATGGCTATGCAATCTAACTGGCCTCCTGAATCCAACTGATCTGATATGTCCTGCTGAAATCCCACCAGTTATGCCTCACAAGAAAATTTCTTTCTAAATCCATACTGGCTCCTCATGAACCAATTTTTATCATCACATATCCCTCTGATGTACTTTGCTATTATACTCTCCAGTATTTTACAAACTATACTGGTCAGGCTGATTGGTCTGTAGTTCTCTGGTTTCCTTTTATCACCCTTTCCTTTATAAATTGGTATTATTATAGATTCCTTCCATTCCTTTGGTATTACACTATTATTTATGACATAGTCAAAGAGAAATTTTAAATAAGGCACTATATACCACCCCATCGTCTTTAATACCTCCCCAGTAATTTGATCACTTCCTGCTGCTTTTCCTTGCTGAAGCAGTTGAATTTCTCTGAAAATATCTTCATTTGTGAATGAGAAGCTTCTTGTTTCGCTATGTGTCTCTCCCTCTCTATCTTCTGTTATGGTTTCCAAGTCCTGACAATCTTCTACTGAATCTCTGAATTCCCTACTGAAGAGGTTTGCTTTCTCAGTATCTGTTAAATAGTGTTCACCCTCTTCTCCCACCATTGTAGGAATTTGGATTCCTTTTCCTTTTTGATTCCTAATATATGAATACAGCTTTTTCCATTTCCCTTTGTGGTCATTACCCTCTTGAAGAATGCCATTCATATAATTCTCTTTTGCTTCCTTTTTCACTCTATTCAATTCCCTCATTAGCTGTTTTCTAGTTTCTCTATTCTCCCTACCCTCTTTGATTTTCCTGTTTACTATTCTACATTTTCTTTTTAATTTTCTTATTTCCCTTGTATAATAAACAGGGTCTGAGGTCATTTTACCCTTCTTAACAGGTACAAATCTCTTCTCTCCTTCCCAAATGATTCCTTTAAATTTAGCCCAAAGTGTATCCACATTACTCCCTTCACTTATCCAACAACTGAATTGTGATTTAAGGTAAGTCCCAAATTCATCAACTTTAGTTTTTCTGTATAATTTCTTGTCTTGTGTGACCCTCTTATTAAGCCTTTTTGGTACCAATCCTACATCCATTATTACAGCCTTATGGTCACCTATTACTTCAATTACCTCAGTTTTATCAACAATTTCCCATGGTGTAACCAAGAATACATCTAGTAAGTTATTGAGACGAGTCGGTTCTTGTACTACTTGTGTAAATCCTCCCTCCCAAATTAACTTATTTGCCAGTTTCTGTTCATGGGCTTCACTTGCAGCTCCATTCCATTCAACTTCAGGCAAGTTTAGATCTCCCCCAATTATTACCATATCATTATTATTGTTTTTATGAGTATAATCTATTATTTTCTCAAATATTTCCATGTCTCTTTCCTCTCTTCCAGGCCTGTATGTTCCTATAATTCCCACCTCCTTCTTATTATGACAAACTAATTTTATCCCTAATATTTCATCCCTTTCATCGGTAAACCATTCATGTGAACAATAAGTTTCCTTCACCAGAATAAACACCCCCCCTCCCTTTTTAACTCCTCGGTCTCTACGACAGACTGTGTACCCTTCTGGAAATACTTCTCTATTACCCACCCCTTCTCTCAACCATGATTCTACTCCTATCACCACATCAGTCTCATAAGATTCCATCAATGTACCGAATTTTAATTGTTTATTTACTACACTCTGACAGTGTACCAAGAGCAATCTCAGACCTCCTTCCTCCCTAAAACTTGACTGTTGCAATTGAGTAACGTTTGACTCATGAGTTGAGAACGTCCCTGGAACCCAGATCCTTGTACATAGATCTTGATTTAAGGGTCTGTGTTTTCTGGCAAGTTTCCCTGTATGTGCCAGTTTAGTGGTATGGGTTTTCTTAAGTACAGATTAGTTTGCAAATCTCTGTTGATAATTGTAGCAATTTGTCTACAGAGATTTGCTTTTCCATTACCATTCAGATGTAACCCATGCCTAGTAAACATTTGCCTGCCAAGACCTAAAGTATCTACTACATAGACATTTCTAAAACTCTTACATAATCTCTTGATTTTTATTTTTACATCATGTACAGCTTTGTTCACACATGAGTCCTCTAAAAGGTCATACCTAGGTGGCACATTAACTACAATTACTTTTGAGTCAGGTAGTTTGGAAATCTTACCTCTGAGAGTCATAATTAGTTCCTCACCTTCATTTGCAGCAATGTCATTTGTACCACTCACAATTACCACATAATTGTCCTTCTCTAACACAGGATCACAACTTGAAAGGACGTCTTCTTAACGAGTATATTGACAACACTCAAATCAAATTGTAATTACGCTTTAGAAATTCAGTTGTTTTTCTGGAATGCAGAGAAGTGGCACTTCTATACGTTCCCGGAGAGTGTATCACGACCCTAGCGTTTCATTCTTGTCACATCCTAGTTAAGTGTTTTTAGTTTTGTTTTGCTAAAGACCATTAGGATATCTGTGTATTCTAAAAGTTCATAAAGTGTAATATTTTGTATGGCTCTAGTCACGAAGGACAGAATAGTGTTTTTCCTATTACATATAACCAAGTATACTTGTGTCTAAAACGGTTCTTAATGATGAGAGTACATCGTGAAGTGACTCAAGTGAAATATTAAGTAGGACTTGTGACTGGGAAGCAGCATACTTAATCCCAAACCAACCTCCTCAAGAAAGAAAGAAAGAAAGAAAGAAAGAAAGAAAGAAATGTATTTCTAATTTTACTTTGTAGTTCTATGGCCTAAGAGCCGCCCGTTCGGCTGATGGCCCGCCTAACCCTCTTGGGTTAGGAGTTGAAATAACCTTTTGAGATAAAAAAAAAAGTGTTGTGATTGGGTAATGGCTTTTCAGCAGCGCCCAAGAAAATCATTAGAAGAAGAAGAAGAAACATAGTCGCTACGCGTGAGTGCCACCCGGGTTGGAATAGAGTCCATAACCTCTCCAACAACAATCTTTGTACAGTAGATAGTGTGAAATTCGGTACAAGCGTAGCTTCGTAGGTGAACTGCGAAGAGAAGATCTGACTTGGTAGAAAGGCAGCGAAAATGTGCCAATTATTGTATTCTAAAATTAATTTTCCATGTTTATGGTTATCCCGTGGAATTGTGTTCGAGTTTTGAGGTTGGACTGTGGTGTCGGTTTTGAAAAGTTTGTCAGTTACATTTGAAATATGGGAAAAGCTCATAAACGCCGTAAAGTGTCTCATGTTTCTAAGGACATACAGTCTTTAGAATCGAGGAAAGAAGACACGGGTGTTTTGGGAAAGCCTCGTATTCTGGAGCCTACACCGTCTGCTAATTGGAAGTTGTTTCTGGCCTCTAAAGGACCTACTGAACCTAAGAAATCCTATCGGCATAGGAGTAACTTTGTCCATAAAGCGACATCTAATTCGCCATATAAATCTTCGTCTGAGTTGAGTGAACCTAATACCAAGAGACTGACGAAGATCATTGGTATGGATTGTGAAATGGTGGGGGTCGAGGATCAGAAGAAAAATATGCTAGCAAGAGTGTCTATTGTGAATAGGTTTGGTGAGTGTGTTTATGATAAATATGTTAAACCAACAGAACCTGTGAAAGATTACAGAACATGGGTTAGTGGTATCCGTCCTCACAATTTAGAGAATGGTGAAGATTTTTTAAATGTTAAACAAGAAGTAAGTGATATCTTGCGAGGGCGTATAGTTGTTGGCCATGCATTAAAGAACGATTTCAGTGCCCTTGGCATAAAGCATCCTAAAAGAAGTATACGTGATACAGCTAAATATAGCACATTCAGAAAAATGTTCAATATGAAGGCACCTTCCTTGCGTAAATTAGCTAAAGTGTTACTGGGTGTTTCTATACAAGAAGGTGAACACTCATCTGTCCAGGATGCAAAAGCAGCCCTACAACTTTATATGGCTTACAGAAATGAATGGGAAAAGAGTTTAGTAAGTCAGCAACCTAAACAGTAATGTGGCACTTTGGTACCCATCCCGCTTGTTTGTGATAACTAGGTTAGAATGCTTGAACAAGGTGCAAGTATAATGTAGCCGCTATGTTGGTGTTTAGACACCTCGCTGTGCGGGTAGAAGATACCTTTGCATTCTAACTTATTCATGCCTAATGTTGCCAGAGACCCATCAACCTGCCCCGATAAGTGAGACTGATTTGCTGTGATGAAGGCTATGTTCATATTGTCTCCATTAGAACTGCCATAAGAAAACCACAAAGTTTAAAACTGTCTGGCGTGTGCTGGTTGCCAACAGTGTATATTTGTAGTGAGTGAATCTATGACCTATCTTTCATGTTTGTCACTTTGTAGCTGTAATCTCTGTAACTGGAACAGGCTGCGTGTAATGTGCCAATGTTGACAAGCCTGTTGAGTGCATTGCAAGGCCATCTTAGCCACTCCACGTTGACTTCTAACTTATTATTTTGGGAAGAGTACTAAAGGTCTAAAAAGGATTTTGTAAAACATTCATTTAAGGCATTGTTTGATCAGTTTTATTACAATATATCTAATACCGTATTTACGCAAATAATCCCCACCAGCGAATAATCCCCGCGCCCTAACTTTAGGAAGGCTGATTTTGAAAAAAGAAAAAAAAAAGCCAACATTGACGCAAATAAAACCCGCACCCCAATTTCGTGCCTCAATATTTTTTTTAAAAAAAATATGCAGGTATTATTAGCGTAAATACAGTATACCATAATATGCTGCTGGGGTCAGTAGTGGCTTATAGTGTAGCAGTGATAATGTGTTATTAACAGGGCTCCTTCTGACCCAAGTGCCAGTCCTGAAAACTAGGCATCACATTACTACAAATACAAATGCATAGGCCTACATGCTACTGGTGTAAAAAGTATACTCTTAGCTTAATCTACAGACTATCCCTCGAAGATTAAACCAAATGAAGGCAATTTAAGTGAAGTTTTACAATACAGCAGTGTGTGTATGTGTTATGTCCATGGTGGTGTTTGGTAGTTTGAACATTGTAATACCAATTTTTCACTTATCTGGATGGATCAGATTCTCGTAGGATGGGTCATTCTTGTCCATAAACATTAAATTATTAAAGCTGTCTGATGCCATTGATGACCTCAAATTATTGTTTTAAACTAAACCGTTACAGGCTATAAATCCCATGTTAGATCCGTATTGATGGTTGAACTTCTTACAAATTGTAGAAAATTGTGTTGATTATCCTCCTAGTCGATACTTAATATTACATCCAATTAAGATGAAATGTCAGACATATTTCAACCCAACATAGGTTCATCCTCAGTAAAACATTAGACACTTAATATGAAGTGCATGTTAAAAGTTTTTCTAAAAAAAACATGAAGAAAATTAAAAATATGAGATGGTGGTTGTTAAAACAGTTTTTAGCCGGAGGTCTTTTTGTTGTAATATTCTCGTTGGCCCCCTGATGGAGTTACAATAAAAAGACTTCCAGCACAAAATCTCTTGTAATGACCACCACCTCATATTTTTAATTTTCATCATGTTTTCCAAGAAAAGCATTTCATATTGTGTGTCTAACGTTTTTAGTTTATTATATATGTTTTACTGAGGATGATGCTATGTTGGGTCGAAACATGTCTATCTGAAATTTCATCATAATTGGATGTCATATTAAGTATTACAGTAATCATTTTATTGCGCACAATGTGCATAGAGGATCACAGTTAGATTTAATAACGTGACGACTAATAGGTTCTGCATAAGTGTTAGTCCTTGATAAACTCGCTAATCGAACAGGACCTCGAGGAACAGTTCTGGATATATCTTTCACATATTTGGTCACATAGCATACACACACAGCTTATGTTTGGTTAATGAAATACTTTGTTTTAACACATATCTTGAAGTGAAATCTGTGAACTATACGTCTCACTTGGTAGCCTGTTTCCATCCATTTCCGATCTGTCATGGCCTCCGTTGAGTAGAAGTCTTCCCAAATGTGCCTCTGTTTTTCTCTTAGTTTATGAATCAGTTTATCATAAGCTGCCCCTCCTGGTAAAATAAGATTGTATCTCAGGTCCTCAATCAGGAAAGTTTCTCTCGCGAGCTCATATACAATAATAAATTATTATATTTATAATATATTTGAAGAACCACCTTTCCAATACACAAAATCCTTATGTTTAGGATGAAACCATTAAATCATAAATTGGACATGTTTCGCTCAATCTTAGTGAGCATCATCAGCAATAGAAAACCTAAAACATTGGTAGGTCAGGGCCCTGCAAAAGAATGTCTAAAATACATTGGTAAAATGTATGAATTTAACACTTTAAATAAGATATTTATGTCTATTAAAACAAAAATTAATCATTCAAATTGTTTAAAATGTAAAACGGAATGGATGGCTTAAATGTTAAAAATAGTTTATGGTAATTAGATGTTCTTAAAAATCGTTGTCCAATATATCTACGTTCGATTGCACTAAACTGTTTATGATAAAACCAGTTTTTTATATCTGGGTGAGCTCTTATTATAAACTATGTTGCTGTTTTTTTTAAAATGAACATGATGAGAAACGCCAAAAATCACACATAATGGTTGAAAAATGAAGTCCACTGGTAACAAAACGTCATGTAGATCGGCGTAAATCAGCCCTTATGGGATTCCTTGCGCTGTAATTTCAGCCATTATTTTGTGCAGTAATGTGTTGATTGTTCTCCTAACGGAGAATTACTGAGCCAGTTACCATCAAACCTCAATAAACAACCAAGGGACCAGTTCACACACGGGATACATCCGATTTAATTTCACATACTAGATCAGTAATGCTGTGTGTTTCTACAATCATTTGTGCTAGTTTCTCAATCGCTACCTTTCTGTTCAGGGTGTCGAAAGCTTTTGTGTAGTCAATGAGTACTGCGTAGTATTTTCCTTTTGGAAATGTTAAGGTCTGTTCTATTTCACTTATTAGGTTCGTTATTGCCTGCAGTGTTAAGCGCTGTTTTCTGAAGCCATACTGGCATTCAGGGAGGAGATGATCTGTTTCTCTCACTAATCGGTCCGTGATTATCCTCATAAAGATCTTGAAAGCATTGTTTTCTAGGGTGATGCTTGTAAATGAGTTTGGGTCCATGTTATCTCCTTTCCCTTTATAAATAATTTTTATCTTGGACCTCCTTTAAGATCCAGGTACTTGCGTGCTGTCTAGACACGCGTTAAATAATTCAGTCCACACTTCTAGGAGTACGTCTTCAGTTGTCTTAATAAGTTCATTGTCCCATCAGGACCAGCAGCTTTCCTGATTTTTGGTATTTGATACAGCTTGTTTCACCTCATAAGTCGTTATTGGGATTGGGTGCAACTTTGGTTGACTTCCTGTTCGTGTTGATGCACTTAATGATGTTATTGAATTGATTTTCCCAGATGTCCATTTGTATTGTCGTAGTTTGCTGGACTTTGTTCCATTTTAAGAGAACGAACTGGTCTCTGTTTGCCTCTTCGACTAACTTTTCTGCTTCTTGTTTCTGATGATGCCATTTTTTTATCTTTTAGAATGAGTTTGTGCTTTTTTCGTTTCATTGAGTGTTCTTTAATGTCCTCTGTTTCTCCGCTATGTCTGGCCTTATGGAGGGCTTGCAGTGTTATACGTCTCAGTTCATAGCATTCCCTGTCAAACCATAGCTTCGCATTTCTTTGCTTATAGGGGACGGTGACTGACCTAATGCTGTCTTCTCGCAGCCAGATGAAGGTTGTTGGTTTTAAGGTGGTGCATCGCTTCCTCTGCACCCTTTCGTAAGTTCTTCGTCTTGTTTTTAGCAATTTTTCTCACCATTGTGTGTGTCATGTTGGTGTTTTGTGTTTCCTTTACTGTCTATTTCATTTCAATGCATGTCTTAAAGGGAATGTGCTTCTTGAGCGGTGTATTGGCTGACGACGAGAGTTCATCTTGTGATATCTTCCCTTGATGCACACTAGATCTATGGCACTTGCACCGTTGTGCTGTTCACCAGTTTGAAATCCTCTTCTGTCGTTAAATCAAAAATTAACTTGCTTTTATGGTCTGGCTTGTCTAGTCTGCAGTTTAAATCCCCAGCAATAACATTTTCTTCAGATTCGATTAGAGAGATTGCTCGGGTAACGGACTCAAACGCATCCTCTGTTGACATTTGTGGCTGTATGTAAAGTCCTACAATTGTGAAGACAATAACCATGTTTTCCATGTTTTTGTTATATAGACAGGAGATTCTTCCTTCCTGCTTTAGGGTTGCCATGGGTTCAGTTAGAAAGGTTTCTGTTTATCATCTGATTGTGGGACGGTCAGCTCTTGGTTGGTAGGAAGGTGCACCCACCTTATTCTAGACAGAATTGTGCCGGTACATTTCATGGCGTGATATTTTTCACTCTTTATCCGCACAAACCACAAATACACTCGTGGAATGACTTGAGACTGCAGATTCGGTGGTGGAAGCCACTAAGTGCCTCAGCTTCCATACAGTTTGCATAGCCATGGTGGTGTAAAATTCTTCGTGTATGTTATTCCTTTTTATTTGCAACTCTTGTAAAAGCTCCGTGTAGGCAGCTGTAGCTGACAAAAGCAGTTGTAACCTCAGGTCCTCTACTTACTAGAATGTTTCCCTTACTAGTACATAAGTGTAGCGCGACCGCGTGTATTTTGAGAGATCTACTACCTTTTTCAAGTATCTCCCTTTTAGGTTTTCAACCTTCCTTAATTGCTTCTTCAGTAAGTGTTCCAATATTAATTCCAGTCCATAAGTAAGTACAGAAATCACTTTCACTTCAAATAATTTCATTGCCGTAGCTACGGACATTCTCGATATGTCTGATGTCGCTTATGCTTTTTATAGCAGCAGCTAGTCTTTCCCTTATATGGATTGTAAAGGCCGATGCGGTTACTGGGATGGTGATGCCCGGGTACTTAAAGTGATTCCTTGGAGTCAGCACTTGTCCTTTGCATGTTATAGCTTCTCTGCAGCCTACCTCCTTTTCTAAAAGCTACAAATTCTGTCTTTCTTTCATTTATCACCAAGTTATTCTCTTACCGAGCTCGATAGCTGCAGTCGCTTAAGTGCGGCCAGTGTCCAGTATTCGGGAGATAGTAGGTTCGAACCCCACTGTCGGCAGCCCTGAAAATGGTTTTCCGTGGTTTTCCATTTTCACACCAGGCAAATGCTGGGGCTGTACCTTATTTAAGGCCTTGGGCGCTTCCTTCCCACTCCCAGCCCTTCCCTGTCCCATCGTCGCCATAAGACCTATCTGTGTCGGTGCGACATAAAACAACTAGCAAAAAAGAAGTTATTCTCTTCTGCCCACTCTGCAACGAGGTCCATCGCATTCTGTAAATCTTCTATGTTTTCTGAGGCGAGAGCCATGTCAGATGCTTGTGTTCGGTGCGCCTTCCTTGACTCTGGTTACTACTTCGCTCGTGTAGATGTTAAACAATACTGGACTGAGTGGATCGCCCAGTAGCACATTGACCGTTTGACTTATCCAGTTTGATTTTCACAGCCCACCCCACACCTGTATTTGATTTTCAGCCAGTATAGTTGTAGGAGCCTTATTTTTAATGAAATAAAACAGTTGATTTTGGTGTTAAAACTGACACTATTTCGGTAGGTATTTTGTGAAATAAATTGTTCTATTGATCAATGTTTCCTGTGAAATCTTCCTTGTAATAGCGTATGGGGTAAATGTAACTAATTTTGTGATAAGGGGTTTTAAAGTAAACTCTTGTAATGTATCATTGTTATTAAATCTTAGAAAAACCAAATATGCAAATTGTTATGGAAATAAATATATAAACCACTGATACTTTGAAATGAAGTTAGGTGATCTGCTCTGTGATATAAATTTATACATAGCCTACATTTTTAGACGTTGAATTACTTGTTTCCAAAGTACAAACAAAGTATGGTTTCAACATTATCAGGATGCAGAGTTGTGCGACAGTCAGAAAGTGTCTTTGTGTAAGCAGAGAAACTCCTCTCGCTGACCACATTAGACGTCTGAAACTATAAAGCTTGCGAACACTTGGACGCAAATTCACTGTGGTCTTTTATAAAACCTTAAACTTTGCTAACACTGTCTTCTTTCACTTCCTCAACCAGATGTGCTTTCATTGCATTTTGCAAAGTCATATAGCTCTCGAAGATGTTCATGGATATGCTCTTTTTCCCCGGTCGGGGACGAGTAGCTCAGATGGTTATGGCGCTGGCTTTCTGACCCCAATTTGGCAGGTTTGATCCTGGCTCAGTCCAGTGGTATTTGAAGGAGTTGAGATATGTCAGCCTCGTGTCACTAGTTTACTGGCATGTAAAAGAACTCCTGCGGGACAACATTCCGGTATCTCGGCGTCTCCAAAAAACGTAAAGTGGTTAGTGGGACGTAAAAACAATAACAATCGATAACAGATATTGATTTTTTCTTACTGCCTTAGAGATCGCGGAACTGAATAGATATACTTTCGATACACAGTGCGTAGGCCTACCGCTTTGTGTGCATTTGTGTAGAGAATATACAGCACTATCAAGCAAATGAGAAGGAAACTACAATAGTGAAGTTCTCAGAAGCATTTAAACGTTTATTGGAGAGCTCTTCTGGTGCCATTTTGCATTTTTCGCACCAAGTGGGGTATAGTTCGTGATTATTTCTGAAATTCGCAGAATGAATCAGATTTCGCGATATTTTGCGAGTTCATTTTGATAAAATATGTTGTTTTCCATACCTGGGAAGTCATATATTGACAAGAAAGAAGATATAAAAAAAACTCGTGCATATCGTTGTTACTAAAAAGTACGGCCCCTATATATTTGTAATTAGTCTTGTCAGCTCTGACTGCCCTACTAAGTTTTCCACCTAAGCGCACTCCTATTCACTGTGTCAAACGCTCTGCTGAGATTGATGAAGATGGCGAACATCTTCTCTTGAATCTCGGTGAGTAGGATTTCCAGTTGCCATCGAGGTGGATTGACCATGTCTAAAGCCAAATTGTTCTTCTGGTAGAAGCGGATCCACTGTGATACTCAGCCTTTAAGTCAGCAGTCTTGTTAGCAGTGCTATTCTTCTATAGGAGCCGGGTTCGCTAGTGTCACCTTTCCCTTTGTACAGTAACTTGATGATCGATTTGCGCCACACACTCATTAAATAGTTCTGTCCAGATGTTTTCCAGATAGGGCAATGATAGCTTTAAGTGTTCGTTGCAGACCAAGTGCCATGCCAGTTTACCTTCCCTACTTCCACTGGTGTAAAGCGCATGCCATTTTCGATTATAGGAGTCTCATTTATCTTGAGTGTCGGCCTCGTCTCCTTGGCAGTTGGGGCTCACTTCATGTGCTCCTCCCATGTTGCCATCCGGGATGTCTGTGGGGAATCGTCGCTTTTTTTGTCTAAGTGCTCGGTATGGGTCTTGTGCTTCCTTTCGTCCTCTCGTTCTCTGTGGTCTTAGCATGGTCTTGTACTTCTGGCTGCCTGGTATTTTAGCAGATCATTTTTGTCCACTTGCTGCAGACATAACAGTGTGGCTAGAGTTTTGGGCATCCACGATTGCGCTGGTGAAGAATTCCTCAATCCGTCCTTGATCTGGGGGATGTTTACAGTCTGGGCATATTCTCCTCTAGTATTTTTGGGTTGAGTTTTCTTGTAAATCTATGATGTGTCTGCTGGTCTTTCGTAGTTTCCTTTACCGAGCTCGATAGCTGCAGTCGCTTAAGTGCGGCCAGTATCCAGTAATCGGGAGATAGCGGGTTTGAGTCCCGCTGTCGGCAGCCCTGAAGATGGTTTTCCGTGGTTTCCCATTTTCACACCAGGCAAATGCCGGGGCTGTACCTTAATTAAGGCCACGGGCGCTTCCTTTCAATTCCTAGGCCTTTCCTATCCCGTTGTCGCCCTAAGACATATCTGTGTCGGTGCGACGTAAAGCAAATAGCATAGTTTCCTTTAATTCTGTTGAAACTGGGATAAGCTTTCTCGCTGTAGTCCCATCATTGTCCAGGAAGAGAGCATCTGCCTCCATTGTGACAGATGTGAGTACACTTTTGTTGTTCACTAAGGCGAGTAATCCTTTAATTGTCTGGCACAACGGTTATTGCTCTTAATGCTGATGATGGTCCCTATTCGTGTTTTCACTCCCACTTTGAACGGAGACAATGAGGCATGTTACCCAGTTATAAAAGTCTCTCAGCACACATATGCCTATGTCTCTAAATACATTGGTTGGCAACACCTTAGCCCTTCAACATTCCAGTTCATTACTCTTTATGTATTCATTGCCGCCCTATGTATTTCCAGGGTGCACAAAATGGCCGACAGATCACATTGTCTGGCGAAGGAGATTCATCGTTCACTTTATCAATTTCCTTCAATGGAATGCGTATCTTGAACGCCCTACTTGTGTCCGTGTCGCTTACCGTGTTGCAGGTGATTTTGCCAATGATCCCATTTTCCTGTAGATATTCTACCAAAGCTTATGTGGTCGTATTTGGGCTGAGTCTGCCTTCGTATAACCAGCCATTCTTCTCAGCTGCTTGAAGTTTATTATCCCCTTGTCTAGTTCCTCTGATTAGTTTTCGTTTCTCTTCGTTCAATGTACTATGTTGCTTCTTTACTGTTGTCCACCCTTTCTTTGAGTCTTTGCTCATGGTTGGCCCTCTGGACACCATAGCATATACACCTGGTGCACTGTAAATATGTTGCAAGATAGTCCGCATAGTCAATACTATTTATTTATTTACCTTTCACCTTAACATCTAGTACATGTTTCGAGAATATTATGCATTCTCTTCCTCAGCTAGTGGATTAAAATTCAGTATACAATAAGACTTGATAAAATTAAAAATTCAAAATAATGAGTATTACAATGTAACACTTAAAATTTTTGGATGGTACAAACATAGAATTAAAATCCCATCTTGTCAAGTACAAATTAAAAACACAATATAGTAATGTCTAATTAAATACGTCTTGTGATGATATGAATTCTCAGTATCCTTGATGTTGCCTTGCGTAGTTCAAAAAAGTTGAATTAGGAATGAATGAAATTGCATTAAAACTTGAAGTCTAGCCGATATCCACCGTTAATGGGTGTTAAAATGATGTCTATTTAAATTAAAATATTGAACACAGTGTCGTATAATGATGTGAATTTACGGTGTCCTTGGAATTGTAATACTATCTTGCGAAGTTCAATTGGATTTGTACAAGAATAAATGAAGTTGCATTAAAACTTGGGAGTCCTGCCATTATCTTCGGTTAATTGGTGTATTATGCAGCCAGGTTGAAAATAGGTTAAGATGGTCTATAAAAAGCGAAGGAAATAGAAATTAAAAACAAGGCTCCGACATGAACAAAATGAGAATACAACGGGGCAAAAATATTAAACCTTACCAGTGTGATGATGTAAATATTAAGTGTAGCGTGCATATGTTGGATAGATGTGAAGGCACCTGGTGTTGTATGCCAACTGGTTACGGAATTACATTGGGATGCGCGGTGGATGGAAAGAAGGGTGGAAGGAACCGCCCCTGATACTATAGTCATACTTCCCCCCTTACATGCTTGACATCATTCTCTTTTGGCCTCTTACTAGGGTATTGGGTTACCAATTTAAACAACTGATTGTCTTCTTCAGTGTGTTCATTTAGGCTGTTCTCATCAAATTTTTGCAATTTGTATATTTCTAATTTCTCGAGGGCATTCATTTGTTTGCCTTTGCTTAATGAATGTAATAAAGTCATATCACGTTCAATATTTGTGAAATGATGGTTGCTTTCGTGCATGTGTTCACACATTGCAGAGTATCTAGAATGTTTCCGTGCATTGACATGCTCTTTATACCGTACCACCACACTTCTACCCGATTGTCCGACATTTTTTTTCTGCAATCTTGGCACGACAGTATGTATACTCCTGACTTACTGAACCTACTGTTGGTGTTTACGCTATTCGAATTGAACAATAAATTATTATTATTGTTATTATCTGTCCTAAAGGATACATGGATATTGTGTTTCCTAAATAGTTTAACCAAACTGTATGATTGTTTATTAATGTAAGTGAATGTAGCGAATTTTTTTCTTCCTTATTTACAAGTAGAGAGTTAGGTCTATTGACGACCTTACTCTTTATCCTATTGACATAGTTTTTGGGGTAACCGTTTCTTTCGGCAATATCTTGGATAATGTTTATCTCTTTATTAAAATCATTTCTATTTAATGGTATTCTTACTGCTCTATTGATGAAGCTGTAAAATGCCGCTTTCTTATGTTCTCCTGGGTGGTTCGAGTCTTTCCTAATAACATCTGTGTGTGTAGGTTTTCTAAATACTTGGTAAATCAGGTTTTTATTGTCTCTAGTTACTGTTACGTCTAGGTAGTTTAGACTTTTATTATCTTCCGACTCGATTGTAAACATTATATGTTTATCAAGGTTGTTTAATTGGTCTAACAGTTCGTTTGGCTTGAGTTGTTGTTCGTTAATGATAGCGAACACGTCATCAACAAATCTTAACCATAAGTCTAATCCTTTTATTTTACCGACTATTTTATTAGATTCCATATGGTCCATAAATATATCTGCAAGGATACCAGACGCTGGTGATCCCATGACCAACCCATTAACTTGTTTGTACACGTTGTTGTTGAAGGTAAAAAAGTTGTTTTCTAATATGAACTTTAATAAGTTGATGAATTCATCAATTTCTACATTACTCAACGAACTATGTGTGTTAAAGTTGTTCTTAACAATGTTGATAGTCTCCGTGATCGGAATATTCGAATAAATATCTTTCGCATCAAAGCTATGGATAGTATTATATTGCGATAGAATTAAATTTTTTGTCCTATCACAAAAATCTATGGTTTTGCAGAGACTTGTATCTACATTAAATCTGTAATGTTTCTTTAAAAACGTGTGTACAAATTTGGCCGTTTTATATGTAGGACTGTTTCTGAAGTTTACAACCGGTCTAATAGGTATTCCTTCTTTGTGTACCTTAGGCATAGCCCTCAATTTCGGTAATCCTGGGTTCATATTTACCAAGCGTTTTGTTTCATTCGAATTCATCAAAAAATTAGTGTTAGCTAAAATTTGTTTGAAAGTCTTTTGCATGTTGTTAGTGGGGTCCTTCTTTATCTGACGAAAGTTGTCTCCCTTCAAGAAGTCATTCGTTTTACTGATGTAATCATCTTTATTCATTAAAACTATAGTGTTACCCTTGTCAGCCTTCGTGACAATTATGTTATTATCTTTGATCTTCTTATTAATCTTTCGGAGATTGTTATTTGTATGGGTATCTGTGATGGTTTTATGTTCCATTATTTTACAAATTTTATTTTTAGCCTCGAACCTCATATTCTCTTGTTCATCTACAGGTACCTCTGCAATTGCTACTTCAGATTCCGCTATCAGTTTCACTAGTTCTCTATTTTGGACAGTCTTACTCGTGTGTGGCCAGTTATGTTTGGGACCCTTACTTAAGATTTCAACTTCGTCATCATTGAAATCAACGTTGGTCAGGTTTTTGAGTGGTGGATAAAATGTGTGTGTTGTCGTGTATGGGTTATTGTTTTGCATTTCATCTTTGGTGATGCGTTTGCCTTCAATGAGCCTCTGGTATTTTCTATCTAGAATATCTTGTTTTTTCTTTAGTATTGTAAATAATGAGAGGTCAATGTTAAATTGCGCCTCCTCCCATTCCAGAGTCGAAATTTGACTAGTGATGAGTAGGTGTAACTCATAAAGCGTGTTGTTCAGCTTCGTTTTCTTAAGGTGTAAGAACCTGATTTCATCTTCATTCCACAAGTGATTTACTTTCCGCTGTGTTCTCATTTCATGACGCAGCAATCTACCTCTCTTTTGCACCGAATTCAAATGTTTAGGTATAACGTTACTTTTAATACATTTCTTAAGAAAGTTCTACTTTTTTGAACTACGCAAGGCAACATCAAGGATACTGAGAATTCATATCATCACAAGACGTTGTATTTAATTAGACATTACTATATTGTGTTTTGTAATTTGTACTTGACAAGATGGGATTTTAATTCTATGTTTGTACCATCAAAAAATTTTTAAGTGTTACATTGTAATACTCATTGTTTTGAATTTTTAATGGGGGCCCCCCTATTTTATCAGGTCTTATTGTATACTGAATTTTAATCCACTAGCTGAGGAAGAGAATGCATAATATTCTCGAAACATGTACTAGATGTTAAGGTGAAAGGTAAATAAATAAATAGTATTGACTAGGCGGACCATCTTCCAGCATATTTACTGTTATTAAGTCAATACGGATCCAATCCCGGCCACCGTGGTCAAGATTATTAATAACCTGGTGCACTAGGGATGGTAGTGTCCATCACTTGTGAAAGGTCCCGCTTGTACCCTCCTATGGTGTGTTGTATGGTTGCATTGCTTCCATTTTCATCTATTGTTACTATCTTATTCTGTTCTTTCCCCTGGTTTTTATTCCCTTCGCACTGGCTCCTAGCTACTGTTTCCATCTGTGGTTTCTCCTTCTTTTTGATATTTGTCCTTAACCTGGCTTGCATTGTACAGTTTGGATTTCAGCTTGTTTTCTTTGCTTGAAGGGTTGTTCCGATATGACAGATTCTGTTCATATCACCTTCCTGGGTACAGATCTTGGTTTCGATCAGGCTCAGTTTTTCCATAAGCCCCTGTTGAAAATGTTCCGGTTCTTGTTTGGACTTCCGCAGTTCTTCCAATTGGACTTGCCATGTGGCATTTCTCCCAGTTCTCCAGTCATCAAGAGCTATCTTACATTCAGAACTGAACCACATTAATTTGCTTTTTGATGACTTGAGTGCATTAAAAGTTCCTGCTCCCATACCAATGCATTCTCTATGGAACCATTTAACACACACGCCATCACATCCGACTGCTTCCGTGTTACATGCTGGGCAGAGATAGATATCTTTCTTTTGGGAATTGTTGTTAGCAGTACTATCACTTCTGTCCGGCATGGCAAAAATTTCTTGTAGTGACTGGCTATAATAATAATAATAATAATAATAATAATAATAATAATAATAATAATAATAATAATGTGTCTTTTTCAGGTGAACTGTAGCTAGTGAGTTAAATCCAGGCTACTACTTTTAATCCCAGGTCATTACAACACGCACATTGTACACTACTCTGCAACTAATCATTCGATAACGAGATGGATGCACCTCTTCTTTGCTTCTCTTTACTCTTTGGGAAACTTAATATATAGGCACTCTTTGCTGCACTGCCGGCCTTAGGTTGCTTGATGATTGGACCTGAGATTGTTGGTGCTTCTGTCCGATCATGCTCATTGTAATTTGTTTTTCTTGCCCATTCGAGTCCTCTTGTGAGTAGGCCAGGATCTCTTCTGGTATATTCTCCTTCAGAACCGAGGGCTTTTCTCCCTGTTGGTCACTCTACCGTAGGCGAGCGGATTATGAAGATTTCAGGATCAGTTTCGTTTCTCTAAGGATTTCAGGGTGTATCCCTGTGGAAGTTCTTGTGGATCACACTGCTGAGATTTAGTTGTGTTGACTTGTTCAGTATCTGTTTTCTGGGGTGGTGGGGGTTTATTATTATTGCTATTATGGCTTTCTCCTGTGGTTGACCTTAGGACTCTAGAGAAACTAAAAGCCAGGTTTCTAAAGCGAATATCAGGTGTACCTACGAACACGAAGTCCAGATTAGTGTACGAGCTTTGTAAAGAGCCATTTTATGTTAAGGATCTAATCTAGTGCTGCTATTCAAAGATACTTGAAGAATGAAACGGGCCCAAATTGGGCTCTATGCCACAGACGCTATGTTGGAGCAGAAATGGAATTTTTTTTTTTTTTTCTCCACACAACTCAGCTCAGAATCTGACTTAACTTTATCCCCTTGCCAAGCATTTGAATTCATATAATTTGTGTAGAGTGCTTTGCTTTACATTTTCAATGTCCATGGTAGAATCTACAAGTTGTTTGTTAAAATGCTGCGCCATTGTTTCGATTTTCTTTCGTCCAAAATTCTCTAGTTCCTTGCCATCTGGCCAGGTGGACACTTCACTTTAGAAACCTTTCCTGCGGGATGTTTGGTCCGTCTTGCACCAAAGCTTCTTTGTCAGCTTGAAGAGAAGAATTCCGTCAGGGTAAGTCTGAAACTTGGAACATTATCTGGGAACTAATGTGTTATAATTTGTTTTTAATCTGTCCACATAAAAATCAGATCTACTGGCAGGTAAAAATTGGGAATACCAATGTCGCAAAAACCAAGGCTCCGGATTCATATTTCCAGTCGCCATGGCGAGCTAGTAGTGCGCAGGATTTTTCGAGTCCGGTTGTTAGCGTATGGTAAAAGCTTGAACTGATTGAAGTCGAGAGAAGATGGGATCATTATCAAAGTAAGGAGGGATTTAGCATAAATAAAGCCTGGTTAGTAGGGAGCCCCACAGCCTGATGCTCTTTTGTTGCTAGTGTCTTAGTTGCCGGGCTGAGTGGCTCAGACAGTTGAGGCGCTGGCCTTCTGACCCCGACCTGGCTCAGTCCGGTGCTCAAATACGTCAGCTTCGCGTCGGTAGATTTACTGGAACGTAAAAGAACTCCTGCGGCGTCTCCGAAAACCGCAAAAGAGTAGTTAGTGCCACGCAAAGCAAATAACATTATTATTCTTATTTAGTTGTTAATAATTAGTCTTGATTTCCTGAGGTGTGTTGGTGTTAATGTATCACATTTGATTTTTGTATAACATAAGACTTTGTGTTGTAGTTGTTAATGACTTTTATTCATGTTGAATTCTGGGTGTAATGTCGTATTTTATAAATCTCAGCCAATGGCAGTGGTATGGAGAATGTTGCATAATTTATTATGAAAGTAAATATAATTTTAGAAGTAGGTGGTGGGCCCATAGCCTTGACAGTGCAATCTGCAAGTAATAGAGGTAAGATTTAAATACAATTTTCATTTCAAAATAATGCCATTTAATTTACAGTAGGGCTCCCTATAATTTAATTTTACTGCCTTGTCTGCGATGCCAGCTGTCAGTTTGTAGTGATTTTAGATTTCATCTCTCTGTATCATTTTCAGAAATTGAAATAACCTATTGCCAAACTCAAGCCCATTTCCCAAACGTGATTATTAATAGCCATACTTCCTCCTATCCTACATGGGACACATGTACGTACAACCCTCATCCCGTTACTCTGTGGCTCGGGTACGAAGCGAGACGACTCTTCGTAGCAAGTTTTTACGACGTCAACTTTATCAGAGGAGTTCAATCTTAGTAGCGTTATTGGGAAGTAGAACTTATGCAAATCTTAGTTGAAATTCCTTTTAGAGGAGAGCTGTGTTGTCCTGCTCCCAGAGCTTTAGAGCAGCACTCGCCATTGTCAGTCACTCAAGTAGTATTCCTATTGGCCAACGTACAACCCAGGCAGAATGAAAGCACAAACAAATAGAACTGATAAGGGCGGAGACGTGTTATCGCCTTGGGACAATGCGTGTTTTGAAAAAGTACGGAAAATAGTTGTAATTAAGCTTTCCACCGCTAGACCCAAAAAAGAATGTGCTGTTATTGCTGCACGTCTGTATCAATTATGGAAAAAAAAATGCTTTACTGTTCTAATTCAACTTTCCACCACTAGCCCCACATGGAATGCGCTGCTATCACCCTAACCCTAACCAATGCAGACCAATGGTGTTTGCACAGGAAAACTAGAGGCTTAAGGTCGCTTTGCAGCTCTAACATGGAGCTTACGCCCCCAGACTCCCTTTGCTTCTCCCCAAATCACTGGTCTTGTCCACCCCTTCCTTGATACAACGAAAATGCAGGACCACATAAAATCAGCTTCATGGTCCGTATCGCACTTCCATAGATTCACAATTAAGTATTTTTTTATTTTCCAACTAGTCAATACAATGATTGCTTAAGGCACTTTAATGGTTAAAAGTGGTACATGTTTCGTATATTATCAACATCTTCAGCCACATAACACTGTTTAGATGAAAAATATATAAATTGACAAAGTAATGCTTTAGAGGAAGTGTCCTTAAAATTAGCTGAGAAAGACCCTTTTACCATTCTCGGAAAAATCTAACGTGCAGACTCAGGGGATATAGCCATGGAAACATGGGAAAAACACAACACTTCTAAACGAAGACAAGAAGGAAACACACAAATCCCTATGATGACCAAGTACACAAAACTAGACTAACTATAAGCATAGTGTAGATGGCAGTTGGTAAAGGCAAGGTGGGTAAGGCGACGGGTCCGGACAACATCTACATAGAGCACTTAAAAATCTCACAAGACTACTTACTGCAACTCTGGACAGATCTATTCAACCAGTGTTTAAAATCAGCCAAAATACCAGAAACTTGGAGAACAGCAATGATGAAGGTACCCTACTAGGGAAAAGGAGATGCTGACAACCCTGACTCCTATAGAGGCGTAACGCTCGAAAGCAATCTATATAAAACTTTCGCAAGCATTCTAGCAGAACATTTGACCAAGGAAATAGACCTGTTCATACCAAAATACCAACTAGGATTCTGTACAGAAGCAAGCACAATACAAGCCGCAGTATACCTTAAAGAGAAAGTTGAGGAGGCATGGAGGCACCCAAGCGGGAAATACTATGTTGTCCTTATGGATAAAACACTTTTGTTTTGTTCCCTATCCACATAGAGCACTTAAATATCTCACAAGACTGCATCACTGTGTTGAGGGATAGCACAGATAGGTTCTTGATGTTGCGGATGGCATTGATTGCTGCTGTCTTTCTCTCTATGATATGGCTATTGAAGGATGGTCATTTGAAAGGTGATGCTTAAGTATTTGAATTCTTTACATAAAGAAGACCCTGGTCTGTTATTTGGTAGCCTAATTGAAATGCCCTCTCTTGAAGTCTTTATCCGTGGCAAGACTGGAAGACCTTGTCTCGTAGAGCGCAATGTCAGACAAGCAAATATGCCTTCAGACTTCAAACTTTCAAAAAGTGGCATGGAGGAAAAATAGTTATTCATTACTACAATGTAGTTTTATCCCCTTAGTGATGAGGTCAAATTCTTCACCACAGACCGCCCCAAGTCCAAAATCAGTTTTTACACCGTCGTCCCTTTTCTTACCTTGGTACACATCAAACTGGCATGTGTGTGTATATATCCGGTCATATCTGAACACCACCAGAGTTTATAGCCTCTTTTTATCGGTTTCATTGGGTTGTATTGTTTGATGGATGAATGTCCCTTGAATAAAATCATACTTTCGTCAATAGATTGATACTGATCTGGTTTTCTAAGCTTCTGGAAATTATTATTAAGAGCAACTATCACTGGCTGAATTCTGTATAATTTGTCCTTGTAAGGGGGAATGGTATCATTATCATTTATATGAATATTGGCCAAAATTTGAAAATACCGGTCACAATTCATTGTCTCCTTTACGACAGATACACCAAGATCTGGTTCATCTGACTAGTAATCTCGAATCCTTGGCCCATGATGGTAGACAAAAAAGAGAATTGTAAGCCTAAAAATGAATATATTTCATCTGACCTATTAGGAGGAATAGTCTTTTTTGTTGAGCATACAAATTACCCTGGAAACAAATATGAGCCACAGTGTCTGCTCCCAGGTACTGGATGGTAATGTCAGATCATCAGACCCCTAAAAGGACACATCTTCACTGAGAAAGAATATAGGCACAGTCGTCACAGTGTTCCTCTTGAACGATTGTGTTCGTACAACAACAGAATCATCCTCAGAACTGGAATAACAATGGGGTCTCCAACTGTTTGACGACACCTATCTCCGGTCCGAGCATAGCTCCTTTTCGCTATCACTACTGAATTCACTGGGAGTGTCTATACGTGAGGCCTTTCCTGTGGAGAACCATAATCCTGAAAAGTAAGAAAGAATTTTTACTGCAGAGTTCATAAGAATGGTAATCTACACTGATCAGCCAGAACATTATGACCACCTGCCTAATAGCCAGTACGTCCACCTATGGCACGGATAACAGCGGCGATGCGTCTCGGCCTTGGTATGTCGCTGGAGGGAATTGGCACCACATGTGCACACACATCGCCTAATCCCCATAAATTTCGGAGAGGGGGTATGAGCTCTGACACCATGTTCAATCGCATCCTAGATGTGTTTGGCCACACTCCATTACACTCCTGGCCTTGTGACATGCCACTGCCATTGGGAAACATGATCGTCATGAATGTCTTCTCGGCCGTCATCTCCACTCAACCCATGCATGCCCACGTGAATGTTCTCCAGAGCATAACGGAGCTGCCACCAGCAGTACGATTGTCAAGGAGCTGTTCCCCTGGAACACCCTCCCATCAGCATTATGAAGAAGGTGTCAGGATTCATGGGACCATGCCACTACGCCGATGTCCAGTGGCGTGTTAACGTTGGCTGCGGAGGTTCGTCCGTACGAGTGTTCAGACACTTTTGTACTTTGCCCAGCATGAAAGTATGATGTTAGTGCTGCCTGTCGTGTTTTACCAGTCTACGACGTCCGCCTTGGTTTCACAACTTGTTGAAGCACTCCTCCAACACCCGACTAGATGCTCATGGTGAGCCTTCGGTCATACTCAGATAAATGGCACGCCTTCCCCATTCTACACACGGACAGCACGTTTGCTGATACTACATGCACCATGTGCGTGTCTGCTATCACCTGGAAGGGTTTATGTCAATGGTAGGTAGGTGGTCATAATGTTCTGGTTGATCAGTGTAAATCTAAACTATCAACTGCTGAAATAAAGCACTCAGCACAACAACCCGGGAATACTAACGTGGTTAGGAAATTTCAAACATAACATCAACCACTAACCTGGCGGGACTTTCAAGTTTGCAGTATTTTATAACACCATAATTGCACATTGCTAAGTTCATAGAGAAGTACACATAATTTTAGATATTCATTTAGCAGGGAAAAATTGTTAGCTTACCATTTGAGCAGTAGAAATGCTATTGAAAAATACATGTAGTTTGTACTGCAGCATTCACCAAAATGGCTTCACCACACATTTCAACACAGCCAGTTTGCAGGTAACGTACAGTTCCACTATTGATTTCTAGAAGGTGAGACTTTAACGTTCCGTCCGTGAACAAAGGGTTATGTTGCTCAGGGGATGGACAGTGCGAGAAGAATCCGGTGAGCAATGTGTTAAATCTAGGAAATTACAACAAATCATTCCATAATGAAATCAGCGACATTCCTCTTTGCTCGTTGGGAAAGTTGGTAGACACTGCATGAAAATGGTGCTGATCTCAGCACGTGTTTACTATCCATGTCACACGTAATACACCAGACCTGCTAGGCTGTCACATGTCATTCTGACCTACATGCAACCGAACCAAGCTGGTGATGTCCTCTTCTTTGGCTCTATACGTGAATGAGGGATGGAAGATAAAATCCTGCCTCCCGAGAAATCAAAACATCAAACAAAAGGAGAAACACAATTTTATATAACAAAAAATATCCCTGAAAGTTGCACGTGTCTGCCTGAATCATGTGAAAGTCTTTATCATTCTTTGAACCGTGAGTAATTAACCTGGCATGAGTTTGAACAGTGCAGATGTCGTCTTTTAATACAAGGGTTTACGAATATGAGATTTGCACTAATATGCCTCCCAATGGTTAGGGAAACAAAAACATAAAACGTACACACACTGGCTTCGGACCACTATAATAATCACTGAAGCTAAATGTGAGCACACTCTCATAATCAAGAACGAGGACTGAATCCTCTCATCCCACGAGCTCTCCCCTTACACAAACGACAAATAGCACTGCAAGACAAATGGGCAACAAATAAGACACAAACACTTGTCTTGTCGAGAAAAATGCATGCTCGTCTTCCCAGTTGGCTACCTACCTGCTGCCGTGATGGGGGGTTAACAAGATCGTCTATCTTTCTATGTCCCAAACAAAACATTCCTTTTCGCTATTTACTCGTCTTAACTCAATACGGAACCCAATCATGAAGTTTATTACTTTAAATAGCTGTAACGTAGCATGTGGTTTAAATGGGTCTTCTCCCAGCCTGTTACTTGGGGACACACCCCTCAGCTGGCTATTTTGTTATCTCCGTGCTCGGGAGGAACATCTCAATTGTATGAGCGGCCATGGCTTGTAACAAAATCTCTCTTCAGTCTGGTACAAATTTTCCCCAGGTTTGTAATTCAACATCAGATAGGCCTATCTGTAGCATCTTCGCTTCGGACTATCCCGGATCTACTACTCAATTACATTTGTTACCTGCAAAGATTTTCCTAGAAGAACCTTTCTAACCCTTGTAGCAGGGACTGTACGTCCGCTGCTTATGCTACACCACTGAAAATGTATATGTCGTACTGCCCCCATTTTTCCCGAGCTAAGCCCAGCCATCGAGCGATGAGTCCCAAGGTGGACCGTTCGATCGTTGGCTATCACTTTCTAGAGGCATTTAAGGGTTGTAAGGATTGATGACCAAGCAGGATAAAAAGAAATATTAAAACAACACTCTGACCTTTATTCACATAAGCAGACAAATAACAAAATATTCTTGATGATATTTTCCTTTTAACATAACAGAGCTTTCATAATATCGGATTTCTTCCTCGATTTAGAGTGACACGTGTTCATATCTCCAGCTCTACTGTGCTGTAAATGAAACCAAAGAAGTAATTAGGCCACTTGCCTTTTTAAACCAAACATTTGACTGAAAGAACTAAATAAATTAGCATGTGTTCAAAGTTTCACCAATTTAAAGTCGTCTCAACACGTGGTTTTTACGGTGTACACAACTGAATTTGTCATTTACAGTATTTAATATTGATCAATGACACCAACATGAACTTCAGTAGCAAAGGAAAACTGTTTCCAAAATTCTCAAAATTAATTAATTATTATCTTGATTATTATTATTATTATTATTTTATCATTCAATTAACCTGTTTCATTGTTACACGATCGTGTTCTTACTAATTCTCCACCGCATCATTTATCTAATGCTCATCATTAGTATTTCAGAGTAATGATTTTTGATTAATTATTAATGACTTATTTTCACAATGTTTCAAAGCAATCATGCGGCTGACAAATTTCTACCTTTGATCTTTGCATTTCATCTCTGTTCAAATTAATCTTAAAGTATTTCAGATTTTTAGAAATTTACATTACCAACGTGTGAGCTAGTTAAATAAATTTTTCTTACAAATCGAGTGCCTTTACAAAGTAACGAGATGATCTTTCCTTTTAAATCTCGCTTATTAAAAAAAAAATCAAATTCCTTCCTAGTCTTCCTTGACTTAATTTAATTAAACCTTCCCTTAAGGGCATGAAATTATTTCTTAAGGCAACACACAACGATGAATGTGATCCGCGTCACGGCGAGTGCGCGACCAGATCAAAATTAAATGAAATCAACATGGCACAAGAGAAATATACACATTTACACACACACATTCACACTAGGGAAACACGTTTTTATGTACACTATTTACATCGAATCCTGATTTGGCAAATTTTATTTATGATTTTTATCGATGGTCGGGACGCGTAATGTCTCGCAGAAATAATTCGTGCACAGAAATTCTCTTACATTAATGGTGGCTAGTGATCGAAGTCATGGGTATCACTTGGTAGAAATACATTTCACATACCAGCGCAAGTTCATCTAATTCGTGAGATTATAATGGAAGATTCTAGTAAAATCCATAAGCACTACCATCATGTGGGCTACAGGTTGAATTTACCGCAAGCGTGAGCCTTACTCGCATTATTTTTACTTCCTACCTGTGAAATACACTCGCAAACACGTGCTCCACTAATTATAATCTATCTTGCGCTCCAAATACACAAGAATAAATCAATATCACCACTAATTCATCATTTACTCAATTATGCAACAAATATCCCTCAGGATAGGCCATATTCCAGACCCTTCATGAACAGAGCACATTCCATCTCACATTTAGGAATTCTACAGTAGTTTTATGGCTCACGAGCGTTTACATCTATTTTACCCGATCTTTAATCAATATTATTATTATTTAAGTGATTATTACATCTACTGATTCTCCTGGAATATCGAAAAATTAGATGACTTCATCATAAAAACAACAAGTGATTTTAAAAGACACTAGGTTCGACCCTATTCACTCAAGATGTACACGCAAATTTTCCGTCCGGTAACTTTCAATATTACAAAGAAAGTAGATTTATCGTGTGGTCAGTGATTATTAAACTTAAGCTCCTTAAGCATGGGAAGTCAGTCAAAGACAACCTACATGTCTACTCTAATAGATTCCAAAATTTCATTCACACGTACCTAGTCTACCACGACACCTTAAGAAGTAGGAAAATGAAATATTTCTAACTACAGCAAACTGATAGATCTACGACTTAAGAAGAAAGACCTCTAGTTGTACAAAAGATAAGACAGATAAATTAAATTAAAAAGGTACTCAAGTTTTTGTAGAGTTCGATTCCCGTCGACAGTCAGTTATTTCAGCATACTCCGGCCAGTCTCCTTCCCATTACCAGAGACGCCTTACATTTTTACAGCTCCATGGAGGCTCTGCGATGGATGTCCCTCGATGAAATGATGTTGGTAGTTGCGGAATTCTTCATCTTGAGATCTTCAATTCCAAGACGTCTTCGTTGATTGCTGGTCACAAGCTGTAACTGAGATGACAAAATTAAGTATTTTGCACAAGCACACGCAGAATATAAACAGCTCGTCTACACTGTCACACTTAACTTGGCTCCTAGACGTTTTTATTCCACAGAATTCACTAATTATCAGACTAAATTCTGGTAGAACGGGCGTCGACTTGACTTGAAAATTTTCCTTCCACGTGGTCCGGTGATGTGATGTCTCACGCAGCGAACAAGCATTAAGAAGAGCATAAAGAGAAGAGAACGATTCACTCGAAGCAAGGCCTTTTATCTAATTAGCCCAGGGAGGCGTGTTCTTCAGCGAGAACGGTAATTGGCTGATGATCTCCTTTAATTTGCGCAGACTATTCCAGAAACAAGCTGAGTCGCGCGTGCGAAGGCAGTCACGTGGTTAGCTATAACCTTGGCACAGTCTCGCTGATGACGTATCGCACCCCTCTGAACGACAAAAAAACTCGTTCACGGCTCGCCACAAGTTCCCAAGTGATGTGTTGCGGCTTCAAGCAGACAATAAAATTTTTGCTTTCCACCTGTTAAAATATTCGTAAGATCGCCAATTTTCACGGGGACAGTACAACCTCCACTCCTATTCCTTAGGTTGTTTATCTCTCACTGCAATAATCTCCCAGTTCAATATTGTGTTGGGCACTATTGACCTTACTTTGAGGATGACCATATCACCTGAGACTCTCTCAAAATAGACAGGAATATCTTTATCCGACAAGACCTCAAACTCAATAAACAGTTATCCTAGTGAACCAACGTCTAATATACAGCCAATAACCCTGAACTAATGCGTGCATGATCCTATTTACATTTTTACAGAGGCATGATTAAATTACTTACTTTACTTTCCGTGTCCAGGAGGCTCTTCCTCTCCACAACTCTGCAGCTCATATCCCTCGGTCTGTGGCACTGGGTACAGAAGTGATTTATCTCTTGACATATGAGAAGGTGTTGTGAAGTCTGGATATCTCCACAGTCACATCTTGGAACCCCATTTCACTTGGACACACCTGTTCTCATCTGGTTTAATGACCTCCAGGTGATATAGGGCAAATGGCTTCCATTGGACGTCAGTCTTGTGTCTCTCTTTCTCAGCTGCCACCTCGCGTCGATTCAGCGAGAGGGTAGATCTTCTGCACTGGAGTAGGTCTCAAATGCCCAGTGACAGTATGGGTGAACTCGTTGAGAGCTGTATCCACTAGCTTGGTATGAGCAGATGCTCCGTACTCTCCTGCAGCAAAACACAGTCCGCAAGCAGTTGAACGCACAACATGAGGGTTCGCTTCCCATGTTTAACCAGTCAGCTTCCACATTCCTTGAGCTGATCTTGCATTTCAGATCTCTACAATGTTTCTTGAAGCTCACGGAGTGATCAAGCTTCATTCCCAAATACCGAGGCATTCAAGTGTTGCTCCTTTCCAGACAATATTCAGGTTTCGTTGGGCCTCTCTGTTGCGAAGATGAAATGCGCAGATTTTTGGGTTTCAGGTGATTCCGTGTGTAATAATTATCTAATCTCTCGATAGCACTGGTCGGTATTCTTTCCACCTCTTCAAAGTTCCTAACCTGTGCAGCAATAGCACTGTCATCAGCATAGATGATTAAGAATATTTATTCACCTTTGATCATTTAAATGAAATAAGTTTTGTCATTCAGTACTAGAATGAAAATCCACAGCCTGTTTCCAGTCATTCGACCAGGAATGGAATGAATGAAGCCCCATCTAGCAGCGAGGATAGGAATTGTGCTGTCTGCTGAAGCCTGTCCCGTTCCTCTGGTGCAATGATTAATGAATCACGGATGAAATGATATGGGAGAGTGTTGCTGGAATGAAATATGGCAGGGAAAACCAGAGTACCCGGAGAAAAACCTGTGCCGTCTCCACTTTGTCCAGCACAAATCTCACATGGAGTGACCGGGATTTGAACCACGGAACCCAGAGGTGAGAGGCTTGCGCGCTGCTGCCTGAGCCTCCACTCAGGGCTAGAATATTATTTCTATTATCATCTATATACAATTATTAAAAGCTAATATTAAAAATGTTAATTCCCAAGAATTCCTTTACGTCATAAAATGCATTTTCCAACATCCAGTTATACAGTTTTCTTTAAAAATTATCGATGGACAAATGCTGTGCAGAGAAAATATTATACTATTTACTTTATGTGAGTTACCTGTTTTCACAAGTCTATGTCTTATTACGAATATTGTGTTGGGGAATGTTTTCCCTGATGGTAAATTCATTCGTATGATTTTCAACATACAATAAGGAGATAAAATATATATAGATTTATAACTGCTAATATTTAAGCCTGATAAAAAGGTGACGACAGTGCTTTACATATTACACGAACAAGCGTCTTCTGTATTAGCAATACATTATGTCCTCACAATAGCAGCCCGTATGAAATATGCCATTCTCAAATAGTCTGCGGCTACTAATTCCCTCAATTTCCACATAAGATATGAGACCCGTGATATCTTTTTACAGACATGATTGACTTGAACTCCCCGGCTTAATTTGGTATCAATATGAATACTGTACCAGGAAAAGTTCTTGGGTAAAGGGCATGAGTAGGACCTCAGGGAGTGGAACTTGGTTTTGGAGCCGATACAGTAGTGATGGGCAACGCTCTCGCTCGAGACTGACGTCACATCTCGAGACTCTTGCGAGAATCTTGAGACCGATCCTCCTGTAGCGCAAGCTGTGCGACGTACCGGTAACTACGGCTGTAAACTTGACCGTATATCATTGGCAGTCATTGCGTGAAATAACGTTCTCCTATGAAAACGTGTGAGCCAATACATTTTGTCAAAAGCCTGGAAAAGTACTGCATGTTTAACTGTGAACCATTAACTAAAGTGGAAACAGAATGTCACTATCTTAAACTGTTCACGACTTATTTGGGGTGGACATCTTAGCTGAATAACCCTGCATAATTTGTGAATAACTGTAGATAGGATGTACACCTACTTGGATACTAGAGGCGTGCATTATTCGAACCTGAGACGGGGAAGATGTGCTTTGCTACATACGCAACCCTCATTACACATGAGTTGAACGTGTAACAGGGGTTATTGGCAACGCTCTCGAGACCGATTCTCGTGTGCTGCGAGCTGTGAGACGTCCCAGTAACTACGAGTGTAAGCTTGATAGTTATCAGCAGTTCTCACATGGAAACGTGTGTGACGATAAATTTTGTCAAAATCCTATGAAAGCACTGCATGTTGAACTATGAGCTCCTTGCCATTAAAGAAAGTTAATGCAGAATGCCAGTATCTTAAACTGTTTACGAGTTATGTCAGGTGGACTTCTTAGCTGAATAACCCGTATAATTTGTTAATAATTATTATTAGGATATAATCCTACCTGGATGCCTCACAATCGTTGTCGACAGGGTGGTTTCTTGTGATTCAGACCGGGCCGAAGGTGTTCTGTGACGATTCCTCTTCATTGATATTATGCGTTTGTAAATGCCGGATCATCCCAGAAGTATTTCTGCCGATGTATTTTTTTTTTCTTTTGAATAAGCAACACAGTGGGCTGTGCTATGTGACATCTCTTAAAAATAACCGACATCCACGACTTACGTTGCGTTTCGGACATCGTCTTCAAGTTGTCGCGTACAATTCGACACAGTTCACATTGCACCGTCATATATGAAGTACGGTACCTACCTGATTATGACGCGAATACTCTATAGCAATTTAGATTGCACATTCCACTCATGCGTAATGGTGGTTGCATATGCAGCAAGGCGCATCTTGCCTCGTCTCGAGTTCGAATGAATAATGCACGCCTCTAGTATCCAGTTACGTGTACCTACAGTAGCCGTCAGGTTCTGTACTTAAACCACTCATTCGTGTACCTACGAGTGCATACAATGTCCGTTACGTGTACCTACAGTAGCCGTCAGGTTCTGTACTTAAACCACTCATTCGTGTACCTACGAGTGCATACAATGTCCGAATGCGTATCCTTTATAATTATGTTATACTGCGTCAAAACAGATCTCGGTTTAAATGAACGCCCTAGTCTCTTGTTGACACGTATTTACGAAAATGAGAAGCCCCATGGTTGGATATTCGCATATTCGGAACAAACAACATTCAGCTCCGACTACCTGCAGGCCTACGAAACGCTGCTTGCCGCACATTGCGGGGATAACGCTCTTGAAATTTCTCGCGAGAAATAATGGCTGCGCTAGTCTCGAGAAATCTCGAGACCTCGTCTCAGACTGCCTATCACTACGATACAGAGTAGGATAGACTCGCAGAGCGAATAATAGATGGTTACATTTTTTTTTTAACAATTTATTAATTCTTCACTCTGCAATATGATTATTGGACTCAAATCTGGCATTGAAATTAAAAGTTTGAACGTAATCTTCCTGAATTCTGTTCATGAAAATTAAATGGATATCACTGATTCCAAAGTCTTTCATATGTGAGAATATGAGGTATTAGATTTCCACCTAAAGTCTTTCTAAATATGAGCACACACTTGTAATTGCAAATTGACATGAGAATTTAAATTTCTGTTGGAAGTTTTTCAGTTTGTAAACCTTGATGTATAGCACACTTGAAAAGCCTGAAGTTCTTCTATGAGATATGAAAATTAAATTAATCACAGAAGATGAACTTCTGAGAAATTATGTGAACTCTGAAATATTTGTTCACACGCGGCACTGAAGTTTCCACTGTTAAAAATTAATGAGAAAATTTTAGTCAGTTTGTTACTACTCACTTAATGAAAGAAATGTTGCTACAAATGTTGAAGGACGGACGTCTGGAATGTTCCGTGGAGAATAGGGATCGGCGATGTTCCATTAACACACGTTGAAGGACGGACGTCTGGAATGTTTCGTGGAGAATAGGGATCGGCGATGTTCCATTAACACACCATGTTGACGTCCCTCGATGAGGTGATGATTGCTGGAACTGGATCGTGTAGAATTGCAGCTCGTTAAGGTGATTTTTCGCACACGGAAAATTCACTTAGTGCGAGTAGTTATCACTGACACTGTCATTTACTGTTGAACACAGTTTATGGTGTAATTGAACTTTAAGACGTTAAATGAATAATCACAGTCCTTCCTGTATGAAATACTATTTAAAGTCGTTACTGAAAACGTCCATAATCACACAGTTCACACTTGAAAAAGGCAAATCATAGTCTATAATCACAGTCTTTGAACACGATCATTAAGTCACTAAGGATTATATTCTGATTATCTTGTTATTATAACGTCATATTACCTCAGAAAAAGTTCTTAGTATTCACCCAGATTACTACTGTAAGTCGTATACTAATATGGCGTGAATAAAGAAACACAGTTCAATACTCGAAAAGAAATGAGTTCTGGTAATTCTACACATTCGTTTCTGTAGAAGTTCAATATCATGTGAAGTAAACTAAGTCTGCACGTAATGATATATTCTGTGAACGTTAAATATTTGGGATTTGCACTTCAATAAGTTCAGTCGTATTATATTCTCAAATGTCTTTAGAATTAGACTGTAGTCGCGACGCGATGTACTAAATACAGTGCGACGTCTTTTATAATTTTGTCGGCGATATAACTTCGTATTCCGAAACGCGACGGCAAGTACTTTCACCGTGACTGCGCGGACATACTGTACGAGAGTCGGTCTCTCTTCTGTCTCACTCACACATATCTGTGTACTCGTCCTTGTACTGCGCTGCTCTGCTTGTTAGCCTTGACATATATATACCGGCGCTGGGAGGGGTGGTTCTTTTGGCCATGTGACCGTGAGTGCACAATTTTCTTAGACTTTAAATTATTATAACCCAACAACCATGGGATGGATTAATTCGAAATTCACAGGGATTAACTTTTGACGTCCGCTACAATTCAGCGTTTGTCCCGTTGAAATTGGTTAAGGCGTTGAAAAGCTTGCAAAAAGAAAATTCTTTTCGAGAAATATCTCTAGGGGAGGTGAGCTTCGAGCAACAGGTGACGTCACTGGACTTCGCCTAGTGCACTCGTGAAGTCTGGCACATGCTGGAACATTCCTTTACTTAAATGTTCGTACGTCGGACGAATATTTTATGCTGAAATAACGTTTCTTTGGATTGATATGGGCCAGGACATAGGCTTACCTGGTACAATACCCAGCAGCTTAAGTGACTGAATTTCTATATTATTGGACAATCGTAACAGAAGATGCTGAGTTTTATTCTCATTGCAGAGTACTTTATTAGATGAAAACCATTTCACTGCAATCTTAAGAGCATCTTGTGACATTTCTTGCAGGTTTAATATGTCTTGATTCATGTTAATTAGTGTTGTGTCATCTGGATATGACACAACATTTTGTGGTAGGTCATTAACAGCAACATTAAAGAGAAATGGGCCAAGTACAGATCCTTGTGGAACGTCTATCATAACATCTTTCAATGTGCAATCTCTATTTCTAATTGCTACAAACTGGCATCTGTTACTGAAATATATCTTAATTACATCCAAAGTGGGACTATTTATCCCATAATACTGAACCATACAAAATGTCATTATTTGTACAGTCAAACGCTTTATTCAAATCACATAAAACCAGAGACACCATTTTCCTAATTTCAAAGGCTATTAATGTTTGACTGACAATTTCCAGGACAGCAGAGATAGTACTTTTACCCCGTCGGAATCCATATTGATAACTAGACAACAGCGCGTGAGTCTCAAAGTAGTTACTAAGTTGACTGTAAATAACAAATTCAACTGTTTCAGATAATATGGGAACAATTGAGACTGCACGGCAATTTTGGTGAAGACCAGAATAACTTTAAAATTTTAAGCACATTCAGAAAAAAAGCCAATCTTTAAACACTAGTGGTTCACAAATCCCAAGCTGCCTTGCACGTTCTGCGCATTCTGTTGCACCCATAAACTCTGTACAGAATCAACATCCTTTCCCTTATTTCGTCAGAATACGAGTTAAGTTTTTTATACCTGATTGTTGATCTTTACCATGGGGGAGCAAGAATGCTACAGTTCAAGATAATTTTTAAAGAAAGTTTCAGTGACAGTTCGATTTTCATATAAAAATTTCCAGTTCACTTTCGTCAATCTTTCCATAAGTTAATGTAACAATCTTTCTGAGTTCTTATCCATGAAATGTCAAGCTCCCTATTTGTTCTTTTGTCTGTGTAAGGCAAATTCTTCTGGAAAAAAAACTACCAATGGTTCATGATCAGCAAACGACCTTCCAATGAGCTTGACATACATATTTCTGGAGAAATTGACAATGTTATCAATGCATGTATTATTGTGTGTGGGTGTTTTGTTTGTACAGGTTAAATTTAATGATCTTAAAAGGTTAAAAAATATTCTTGAAGACTGTTTGGCCGATTTTGCCATTTCCATATTAAAATCACCACAGATAACTAATTTAGTATTAAGTTTTAACAATTTTTTCATAACTACCATATTTCAAAATTCTCAAGAAATACTTTAACATTGCCCTTTGGAGATATGATGTATTATTTCAACACAACTAAACTCTCCAGCTAATTCTGCATGGTATTGTCCTAAGTCCACTTTAACAAATTCCAAACAGTCCCCAGCACCCCTATTCTTCTTACTTCTACACATAATATACCCACTGGGCGCAAAGAATTCAAATTGATCTTCTACTAGCCAATGTTCTGAGATGCATACCACATCAATTTTTTCAGTTTTACAGAAATGTTCCAGTTCTAACACTTTATTTCTGACACATTGAATATTAACCTGCAGTATCGTGGATGTCATTTTCCACAATAGTAGTTAGTTCTGTTTCTACAGGTTACTGATCTGAGTCTGTCTACCTTGCACGACAGACCGACCTAGTGTTTTAGAGGGATGGGGGAAGTTTCACGTTCTACAAACTCTAATATACTATTTACCTATTTACCAACATACCTTTTTCCCAATCGATTTAGGTACAGACTATGCCAGGTACATTACTTATATCTACATATTTTACATTCTTGAAGTGCCTACATATTTTTCAAAAGTTCTTCATTAACCTTCTTTACCTCCTTGTTAGCACAAGACCATGCCGGAAGATCGTGTCTGTGGAACAGAAAATACCACAACATTGGTGTGATGTAACTCCTGTAGTCTTGATCTGCATTATTTCTTTCCACGCCGTTAGTCGCTGCTAGATAAACAGCAACCCCCATAGCTCCTAAATGTTCAGTATTTTTGCCTTTCCGAAGTTATATAATTAAAATTTGCACCAGGCTTTATCACAGCAGAAACATCATATTTACTGTTTCTAATTAGTTCTGTAGCAATATTCCTCCCCTGACTATCGGCAAAAAATCTTATCTTCACGGATTTCCACGAGGTTTTGCAACTTGGTTTTACATGATTCATGTTACTTTCACTTCGACCTTCCAACAAATTTACTTCAGAGCTGTTATCTCCAGATTCATGAGTATGACTTGCAAAGGATTCAGACCTATTCCTTAAAAACAGGAAAGTGACAGTCGTCCTTTATCTGCTTTCTGAAACTGTGTATTTTGCCGGCACTGATTCTTATCGTCTACAGTTTTTAGCCTTAATTATTTCACTTCCCACAGGTTCATAATTTGAATCCAACTCCAGCTCTAATCCACATTAAAAGAAGAATTTCATAATAGATCTGTATTGAACTGAGAATTACAATAAAATGAGGTATATTGTAGGTTCCACCTTTTCAATACAGTACTGCTTTGTTGAGCAAATTCACAGTCCAGATACTTACTCTTCATCACATTTATCTTACCTTTAAGTACATCATTTTCAACTTTAAGATCCTCAGTGTCATTTCACAGAATATTTATAATTTTCATACTCTCTGCCATCACCGGTATCGCAACGCACTGTTCACAAAACCAGTATTCATTTCCATTCATTTTCTCCTCACTGGGCCTCCTCCCACAATCACCAGCGAGCACTTTTGAGTATTTTACAGCATTTACCACACAAGTTTTAAATTTACTTTGTCGGGAGCAGACATAACCATGTTCACATTACCGGATGCCATGATTGCGCCTTGCCTCTAGATATTCTGGCTGATCTTTTGTATGGATATTAAATAGTAATAGTGATAACACACTGCCTTGAAGTAACCCGTTTTTCTGATTCTTCCATAGACTCTTTTTTTCCTTGAAGTGTGACACAGAACCTTCTGTTCTGGAGCATTACTCATATGACGATTGTTAGTTTCATATCCTTGTATAGCTTGGCAATGAGCTTGCTATGATTCACTGTATCGTATGCAGCATTTAGATCTATGAAGGCAACACCAGTGATCAGTTTATTCTCAAATCCATCCTCGATATGCTGCATTAGGTTCAGAACTTGGCTGCAACAAGATTTCCCTGGTCTAAATTCCGCTTAATCTTGAATTAGTTGGTAATCTATGAACGATGCACATCTCTCAAGGATCAACCCTTCAAAAACCCTTGTATAGGTGGTACAGGAGAGAGACAGGTCAGAAATTCCTTGCATCTGTTGGTACTTTGCCTGGCTTTAGTAATGCTTTCCTCCACATCTTTGGTAATTGGAGATTCTCGGCGCATCTGTATTACCATCCATTGAATTGTCCCTGGACCGAAGTTCTTAATTAGTTCCATCCTGACGTCATCTGGACCTGCAGCTTTGTTGACCTTCAGAAGGTTGATCGTATGCTGTAATTCTGCTGATGTGGATGGATGACCGAGGAAATTATTTTCATCTTCAGTAGATTTTAGTTTCACACGCTCAGTTTTCTTGGTGGTTTTCCCATTACAGAGCAACTGGTGAGCTATTTGGTTTGGTGTAACTTTGGTGGGATTCTCTGGTGGACTGTTAGGATCGGTGCTCAAGTTCTTGACCAGCTTCTATGCTCTTCTACTGTTCTGGTGTCGTATCCCAGCCAACAGGTGAGACGCTGAGCGGTGAGTGGAATCACCTGATGGCTAACAACAGTACTAAAAACGAAAGGGATATCAGATGGTAATTTATAGGCGTTAGGTAAGTTGATTGTTAACAGTTGAAACTCATATGATTTCCTATATATGTGCGTGTATTGACAGATGATGTACAAAGAATATACACGTACAATTGAAGTCGGTCAGTTAGTGTGACGTACTGGAACTAGCCTTCCTCAGAACGACTACTCCAAGTAAATGCAAGTGGACTCTAAAACATTAGAGTGCCACTGAAATGCTAAAGCAATGTAAAAACAGAGTATCATGGAGTCTCGCAGAGATTCCTCAAGCTTTAAGTTGCCAACAACGCTAAAACCCAGAAGAACTAGGGCTTAAGTCGAGAATCAAAGTATGAATGATGAATACCAAGTGTAAGCACCACTGTTCAACTTGATCTACTAAGAAATATTCTAAGTAGCGAGACCGCTTGGAGAATCGATCGCAATTCCCTGACGTGAGCGGAAGGCAAGGCTTCCAAAGCGAAGACTAATGCAATAAGACGCTTGTTCCTTCAATTACATACGTATTTAAAGGGACTAGCAATATGAGGGTCTCCCCTCCTCTTAGATAAAGCCTTACTGGCTTACCATTGGTGCTACCACCTCCCCCATGGATCACAAATCCCACGCTATGCACTTGGCAATATTTATTAACATGAACTTGACTTCTCGCCCTTAACCCTGTGCTCATAACATAACTCCCCCATTTCTAATACTTGTCATCATAAACATGATTCTGCGTCCCGTTTCACTTAATTGGGTCGCCCATTAATTGTAAGTATGGGATCCTTCAAACTACTCCCTTTCTTGCTATCTCCAGACGATAGGACGTGACCATTTAGATTGTCCGTATCGACTCCCTCGTAAGACCTCTTGACCTCACAAAACACTGTTTTTAACTTCATTCTTTATCAACCAAACACATGGCTGCTCAGACAGCACGGCCAATGGATTGAGTTTCCAAAGTAATCACTATGTACTACTTATGTAATGCTATGTGATGAAGTTTTGTGTCCCTGAATATGACACCTCCCCCCTTAGGAAAGAAACTAGTTGCCACCGATGCAACTGATTTCCACCTGAGTACACGTACATACAGGGTTAATTACCGCATGTACATTACATTTTAGCAATATTTAATTACATTACCATATACACTACATTTCATAGATACACTTCAACTTATTAAATTTTGACATTAATACAATTCTGTTTTCCCTTTATACAATTAATATTTCATTTTTTTCATCAATACATTTCACATTACAATTAACATATTATTTCACAGTAAATCATATTGCATTAAGACATTTCAATTCATATATTCCACAGTACATATGGTACTTAATATAACTCAGTTTACATTTAACATTTTCATTTCACATTAATACATATCATTTTATATATTTCACAGTACATATAATACTTCATTTTTCATTTCACAGTACTTAATATAACTCATTTACATTTCACGTTTTTTCATTTCACATTTCACAGTAATTAGTACATATCAATTATATACTATACAGTACATATAACGTTACCTTCCAGCCTTCTCTGGTCAGTTTTTACTTCCGTACCAAACTCTTGGAATGGCCGGCTTCGAGATTGCAATAGCAACTCGGTTCCCCTGACTATACTTCTTGAGTAAGTCTTACAAACTTGTACAGTCTCTGCTGACACATTACCCGTACCAAACTCATTGGAATGTACGCTTGGATCATGCCTCTCTCGACAAGCCCGAACTCTACCTATTAGGTCAGTCTCATGAAATTTACCGTAACATAAGGTTGCCTGTTCGACTCTGCCCCTTGGCAAGTCTCTTTACTTACTTTAACAATTTTAAAGTTACATTTGTTACATAACAGCCTTAACGCTGTCTTTATTACTTATACAATGGTCATTTAAATTGTTACTTTACTAATGTGGTTACACTCCCTCTTTATTGCCTCCTGGGCTCTCTGATGAGAGACCTTTCATTCAGCTCTATACTGGAAGTAGTAAGATCTGTCATACTTCTACCCCTGCGCTCATTTACACACTTTCCTCTTGCATACTCCTGTCTATCAAAGGGCACTGTGACGTCCTCGTCTGAACAATGTGAGTTAGGACCGTTAATTATAGTTTGGCGGATACATACCTTTCCGCAACACTCATCTCCTAGCTCTGACAGTTTATGAGCAAGTCTAAATCTTTTGCAACAACAGCAGGAACATAATAATAACAAAATAACAGCAATTGTTCCTCCGCCTATATAAGACAGAAAATTCAACTTATCCAATTTATGATTTTGCTTTAATTCATCCTCCTGTTCAAGTATCAATTTTTCAACTGTCTCTACATTATGACTTGCTAATTTTAATTCCTCTGCATGGTGAAGCACATTTACCAATGGTATCTTTTCTTCATCGTGCAATTGACTCAATTTAGTGTTAATTCCTTTTTTTGCTAGTTGCTTTACGTCGCACTGACACAGATAGGTCTTATGGCGACGATGGGACAGGAAAGGGCTAGGAGTGGGAAGGAAGCGGCCGTGGCCTTAATTAAGGTACAGCACCAGCATTTGCCTGGTGTGAAAATGGGAAAACACGGAAAACCATCTTCAGGGCTGCCGACAGTGGGGTTCGAACCTACTATCTCCCGAATACTGGATACTGGCCGCACTTAAACGACTGCAGCTATTCCTAAATGATTGCAACAGTCATACTGTAATAATAGATCAGGTACAAACCCTTGATCTTTGGTACTGCTTGTTTTAATTACACTTGAAAATAGAATTTTTGATTTAGGCCCAAAGCCGTACATCTATTAAACATTGTTATTATTCCTGTACCTGTTAACTTAGCATCACTTGCGTGCAACTCCTGACATACTACTGTTATTTTTACCTCCTGTGGAGCGATATAAATGCATTCATCAAAATCAAAAACAAATCTCTTTATTTGCAAATGAGGTGTCTACCTCGGTGGCAAATGGTACACTAAAATACATTATTGTCAAGCACTAAATATTAAATTAACAAGAGAAGAAAATTTTTCCTATAATACAATATTATACAATTTACACTAACAATGTTTTCTATTAAACACACAGCTCATCCTTAATAAATTTATATTGTTTACAACATTCTACTTATAATATCTCCTGTACTACTTACAAATATAGTCAACTGATATACAGTATGTGGAATTACTTCAAATGATACTATACAACTGGTATAACATTAATATTTACATTGCATTTATTTACTTACTATTTTTTTTTTTTTTTTACCCGTTCTGGATCCTAAGTAGCATAACGACCTGATGCGTCTTAACCAGAGCCCCTTTTGCCACCACTTTTCAGAGTTCCTGAAGGGCCTTCACAGCTACCGTAGTGGTCCCAGGGCCCTCGAATTCCCCACTGTACTTCACCCCTCTAGGCAGTCCCGTACTTTGGCTGTCCAAACTCCTAAGACCAGGGGATGGGATTAATTTATTCACACACATTTTTTTATTTACAATAACCTGCACTGGTCGAATGCCCTCTAACACTTCATTTATTTTCTCTGTTGCTGTTTATTCTCTTCTTGAATATCTGTACAGATTTTGGAAAAGGATCAAACACTACCCCTGGTAAACTGTTCCACTCCTTCACACCCTTCCCAATGAATGAAAATTTACCCCAATCGCTTCTGCTAAAATTCCTTCTAATTTTATATTTGTGGTCAGTCCTGCCGATATAATTATTTTCCAACTGAAGCCTCTCACAGATATCTCCCCATGCTTCTTCTCCTGTATAGGCTCTATATAATCCTATAAGTCTAGTTTTCTTCCCACCCAAGTTCCTTTAACATTTCTGATACACTACTCTTTCTCCTGAAATCCCCTGTTACAAATCTTGCTGGTTTCCTCTGCACACTATCTATTTCTTTTATTAGGTATTCTTGGTGAGGATCCCAAACACTGTTTGCATATTCCAATAATGGACGAACCATACTCAAGTAACTTTTTTCTTTTAATTCTTTGTTGCATCCTTTAAGTAGCCTCATTATGACATATAACGATCTGTATGCTTTCCCAACAATGTCATCAATATGACCCTTCCAGTGCAAATTACTTTCAAATCTCACACCTAAGTATTTGCACTTGCCATCTTTTGGGATAACTACCTCATCCAAAGTATATTCAAATTCAGTTTTAAAGCTCCTGTTTGTAAAAGTTGTAACAGTTGATTTGCCTCCATTAACCTTCATATTATTTTCTTCAACCCATTGTTGGTTACTTTCAAGGTCCCTTTGTAATTCTGAACAATCCTCAATGTTGTTTATTTCTCTATAAACAATTATGTCATCTGCATACAATCTTATTTTTGATGTTATATTGTTCCCTAAATCATTTGCGTATATTAAGAAAAGTAACGGACCGATTATACTACCCTGTGCAATTCCCTTCCAAACTTTCTCTTCCTGAGATACATTATTTCCTACTTTGACTTTCTGAACCCTTGAATTTAGAAATGCTTTTATCCAACGTGTAACCCTTACGTCCAGTCCTATTCCCTCCAATTTCTTTAATAATATTCCATGTTCCACTCTATCAAAGGCTTTGGAAAGATCTATGGCTATGCAATCTAACTGGCCTCCTGAATCCAACTGATCTGATATGTCCTGCTGAAATCCCACCAGTTGTGCCTCACAAGAAAATTTCTTTCTAAATCCATACTGGCTCCTCATGAACCAATTTTTATCATCACATATCCCTCTGATGTACTTCGATATTAAACTCTCCAGAATTTTACAAACTATACTGGTCAGGCTGATTTGTCTGTAGTTCTTTGGTTTCCTCTTATCACCCTTTCCTTTATAAATTGGTATTATTATAGATTCCTTCCATTCCTTTGGTATTACACTATTATTTATGACATAGTCAAAGAGAAATTTTAAATAAGGCACTATGTACCACCCCATTGTCTTTAATACCTCCCCAGTAATTTGATCACTTCCTGCTGCTTTTCCTTGCTGAAGCAGTTGGATTTCTCTGAAAATATCTTCGTTTGTGAATGAGAAGCTTCTTGTTTCCCTCTGTCTCTCTCCCTCTCTATCTTCTGTTTTGGTTTCCAACTCTTGACAATCATCTACTGAATCTCTAAATTCCCTACTAAATAGGTTTGCTTTCTCAGTATCTGTTGAATAGTGTTCACCCCCTTCTCTCACCATTGTAGGAATTTGGATTCCTTTTCCTTTTTGATTCCTAATATATGAATACAGCTTTTTCCATTTCCCTTTGTGGTCATTACCCTCTTGAAGTATGCCATTCATATAATTCTCTTTTGCTTCCTTTTTCACTCTATTCAGTTCCCTCATTAGCTGTTTTCTAGTTTCTCTACTCTCCCTACCCTCTTTGATTTTCCTGTTTACTATTCTACATTTTCTTTTTAATTTTCTTATTTCCCTTGTATAATAAACAGGGTCTGAGATCATTTTACCCTTCTTAACAGGTACAAATCTCTTCTCTCCTTCCCAAATGATTCCTTTGAATTTAGCCCAAAGTGTATCCACGTTACTCCCTTCACTTATCCAACAACTGAATTGTGATTCAAGGTAAGTCCCAAATTCATCAACTTTAGTTTTTCTGTACAATTTCTTGTCTTGTGTGACCCTCTTATTAAGCCTTTTTGGTACGAGTCCTGCATCCATTATTACAGCCTTATGGTCTCCTATTCCTTCAATTAACTCAGTTTTATCAACAATTTCCCATGGTTTAACCAAGAATACATCTAGTAAGTTATTGAGACGAGTCGGTTCTTGTACTACTTGTGTAAATCCTCCCTCCCAAATTAACTTATTTGCCAGTTTCTGTTCATGGGCTTCACTTGCAGCTCCTTTCCATTCAACTTCAGGCAAATTTAGATCTCCCCCAATTATTACCATATCATTATTATTGTTTTTATGAGTATAACCTATTATTTTTTCAAAGATTTCCATGTCTCTTTCCTCTCCTCCAGGCCTGTATGTTCCTATAATTCCCACCTCCTTCATATTATCACAAACTAATTTTATCCCTAATATTTCATCCCTTTCATCGGTAAACCATTCATGTGAACAGTAAGTTTCCTTCACCTCTTACTTCTTGTACTCTACTTACATTTTTTTGACAATCTTGTGGCATAACCTGTGCCCCTGTCAACAATTTTACTACACAATGAGCTAATTTGATAGCACACTCTTGTTTGCGTACTTTAAGTTCATCATTCGAACTTTTACAATTATTAATTTGATTTTCAATTAACATTACATAATTTTGTCTGTTCTGATCCAAAAGTATAAATTCCTTTTCACTGTTAATAAAAACAAAGTTTTCTATCTCACCATTCACTCTTGTTGGGAATGCTATAACCTTAATAAGATCATATTTGACCTTATCTACCAAAGGCACCTTTACAATGTAACCAGGTATCTCTTTAGTAATGAACACTTCAATCTCTGCTATTCTAGTTATTAAATAGCCATAAGCCAGTCTCAACACAACAGGTAATGTCATTCCTGTTGGGAAATTATTCTGTGCCTTTGAAAACGACCTTACTATATCACTAGGATTTATAATCTGAGGCTGTAAGACTCCCTTTAGAGCCAACATTATTCCGTTTAACAAGATCTCATAATGATCTTTTAATTGCGCTAAGAATTCTTGCGTATCAATTAAATGCCTATTGACCGTGATTTCGATCTCCGTTCTCCTAAATGCGCTTTCTATTTGCTCAGTCTCATCCTTCATATATTCCCGTATTGTTGCTATATTATCGCTTAATTCTTTTTCGTTCTGAGCGACGTCATACAATGAGCTATTCATTGATTGTAACGTACTCTTTACTACAATCATCTGTTCTTTCGCGACCTTTAACATCGATAAATTCTCTGATTCAAGTTCCTTAATGTGACTTTGATAATAGGCGGCATCTTGCGAATCTAAGGTTCCAAATAAAATTTTAGCAATACTTCCTACAAAATTAAGAACTCCTCGCTTCATTCTATTCTGATCTGAATTTTCTTTCTCCTCAGTCTTAGTTGTTTGTCTTATTAATTCATGCAAATTTTGAGTTTTATTTAATTGCATAAATAAAAGTTTTACCTCATTCTCACACATATATGTTAAATTTACTTCCAGTTCTGAACACAATCTCATGGTTCTCTGAATGTATTTCTTACCAATATTATACGCATCTAAATTTACATAAGTTACTACCTTCCATTCCTTGTTATAGAGTTGAACTTCACCTATCTTGTCGAAATAAACCCCTGGGGTGGACTCGTACGGTTGGAGCTGGAAATATCGCCATCACTGCGATCGCCGCTGCTACCAGTGCCATTGACCTGCAAGTGTTACCTTGCGTTGCCTATAATTTATTACTGGTTGTTCACAATGTATTTACATACAATTTTCCTTCTCATTTAAGTATATAACTTTAATCAATTACTGTGGACTGTAACAAAATTCCTTCGCCTATTTATATTTAAAACGCAGTTCACTCCTGAAACTTCCTGTACTGTGTACGGGCCAATAAAGTTTGGACTCAATTTTTTGCTACGACCTCGCCTTACTGAATCATTTCTTAAAAGAAGTTGGTCTCCTATCTTAAACGCTACTTTGTTTACTCTTGTATCATACTGGACTTTATTTTTCAACTTAGTTTCTATTAGAGTTTTATGCGCTACCTCGTGGCTTCCTTTAAGGTTTCGAGCTAATTCCTCCACATAGCTTTCGTGTTCATTGTAATTCTTCTCATTTGGTTTTCTCTGCAATGTGCCTGGTATATTCACCTTTCTTCCAAATACTAATTCAAATGGGGTGAAATTAGTTGACGTACTTTTCGTTGTATTGTAAACAAGAGTTGCCATTGAAAGGAACTTGTCCCAATCGTCTTGGGTTCCACATACATAGTGTCTCAAAAATTCAGCTAATACTGCATGAGACGTCTCTAAACTTCCTTTTGACTTTGGCCTAAATGCGGCAGTATGAATCTTCTTAATATTTAACAATCTACATAATTTCTTCGCTCAAAAAGTTGCTAGCTTGGTCAGTTAATATTACACTTGGTATTCCAAATGTTCGTACTACATTGTCCATCAATGCCCTTGCAATTGTCTCTGCTTCATGATTTTTCATTGGCACTGCTACTAAGTACTTCGATAACTGATCTTGACACGTTAAAATAAATTTGCTTCTGTTGGGTGTAAGTGGAAGTGGTCCATCTACATCTAACACGATTTTCTCAAACACAGTCTGCATGTGTCTGTTATTTCCATAGGCGCCTTCGTATCTGGCTTGGTAAACTTATTAGTTTGACATGAATGACATGACCGAATGTATTGCTCTACATCTTTCTTCATTCCTGGCCACTCAATCCTTTAACCTAGCATACGTGCGTGTAATGCCTTGATGTCCTCCAACTAAAGATGCATGAAATTCTTTCATAATTTCTTGCTTTTCATCCTCTGTTAATTTCTCTGTGAATTTCTCATCTGTTTCCATTTCTGAAACTTCTTCCTGTTGAATCTCATCAATTTGTGTATTCTGCTCAGTGCATCTGCATTTGTATTTAATTTTCCTTGTTTATAAACAACATCAAAATCGTATTCTGCTAACTTCAATCTAAATTTTAGCAATCTTGAGGTTGGATCTTGCACATTAAATACCCATGATCCGTCACTACAGTGAACTTTCGTCCTAAGACATACGGTCTAAAATACTTTACTGCAAATACAATGCCTTTTCTGTTGTTGAATAATTTCTTTCTGCCTTATTCAATACTCTATGCTACTGGCAAATCGCTTTCCTTGCGACAATATTTTGCTGGTGTGTGTTACTTAGTGTACTTAGTACACGCCAGGCAGCCAAACTCAGCGCATCCCAACCACGACAGCAATAACACACACCAGCAAAATATTATAGACGAGGAAAGAGCCACCAACCTGCATCTGAAATATTCACGCACAACGGAGACTACATTCAATACTTAAAGTCCATGTATTAATCACAGTAGCACACATCTACCTCCGTTCATATACTGGAATTGCTATTAACAATATGATAAACCTATCAAATATACAAGTGGATAAATCGTAATATATAGTAGAAACCCCACGAGAGCACTGCCCATGAACGCAAGCACTGACATTCTTCATCTACATTGGACTCAAACAAGAATATAGACATACGCAAGACCTATAAATCCATTCCAATTAAGTGATCTGAGCCATTATAAAGGATTTTAACATGCACTGTGTAGTTTAATATGTGATTTTAACATGTGTTATGCATTTTAGTGTGTTTAATATACCTGTACTTTTTTTAAATTAGCTAATTTACACTAATTTTAGGCCTAAAAAAACAAACTCGCTTTCAACTATTTAGATTGTACCATATAACCAATTTTACTCTTAAACATGCCCAATTTGAATGCTTGGACATAGTGCTTCCCCACAACTTCTCCATTTGGAAAGGCAATTCAACCAATATTTGACTTATGTAAACGTACCAATGTACAGCTGATGATGACTGTTCAAAAAGTCGAAACCGGTCCTGTAAGTTAATCTTATATAAATAAAATTGGTATTGATATTGTGGAACCTTTCCTTATCTATATTACATACTCTTCGAGTTCTCGATTGTGTACATTTCTGTGCGTCACTTTTTTCTACTTTCATTACGTGCGCAATTTCATCTTGTCCTATGTCATACATAGTTTCTGTTCTAGGACGTACTGTTATTACTTTAGCTTCTCTAGTTTCTATTTGATATCTGTCACCATTTACTTCTATGAATTCCTCCGTGAAATTAATTACAGAATCTTTCAATAAATCTCTACCTATCAATCCGTCTTGTGACAACTGAAATTCATCATCTACTACATGTAATTTGCATTGAGATGTTCACAAAGTTACCTTCGCAGTTCCACACATGAATAGTGTTCCTTTGCTAACTCCTAGCAATTTTAATCTATCACTTGTAAATATCTTTATTTCCTTTGGGACGCATTGTTTCTTTAGTACACTTATTTCTGAGCCTGTATCGATTAAAAATTGAAAAGGTCCGTGAACATCATTTATAGATAGTAAAACTGTACCTTCATTGTTATTACACTTATTGTGTACTTGGCCTATGTGACCACTTTTAGAACCTATAACCGGCCTTGCGTCATGATCCTGTTCTAGTTTTCTGCCTGCTTGTTCTCGTAACCTTTACCCTTGTAATTAGTGAATTGCTGCGGTTTACTACTTTTACAATTTTTCTCTACATGCCCTGTTCCCTTACAACATTTACAAACTATTACTCTGCACTCTCGTGAATAGTGCCCTTCCTTATTACAATTGTAACATGTTATTGCCTTAACTTCCTTTGGTCGCATTTTAAGAAAACATGAGGATGCCGAATGTCCTTTCTTATTGCAATTACCACAATATTTATCTCTCCTAACTGATTCACCATGCTTTTCTTTACTTGAAAGTACGGCCGACTCTTCTTGGCCCGCTACCTCAACTGCTAAACCGAAATCATCCATAATGTTCCTACGACGGACAATCGTTTGAATGCTTTTATCAATTAATCCTTGTACAAAACATGATATCCCTAACTCTCCTATTAAATTTGCTCTATATACTTTTGCCTCCGGTTCTATTCTTGCCATGGCAACTTCCTTAAGTTCGCTTACCATTGCATCCATTCTCCAACCCCAAGCTATTACAGATTCATCTTTATTTTGCTGTGCTTTAAACATTTTACATGCGTAATGATCAATAGTCCTTCGCTCTCCATAATTTTCAAACAAAGCTGCCTTCGCTTTTGGCCAGCTCGTAACATCCTGTCTTACTAATAACTTGCTTCTAGCTTCGCCCGTTATTCTGGTAAGAACATATTTAAAAAACAGCTGATGTTCATCTGGTTGAACAAATTCTATTGCTGAATCTACATTTGCACAGAAGTCTTTCAACCTACTCCGATTTCTCCCGTGAAAAGGATCTCCGATTAACTTGAACGCTTGATTGATATTAATATAATTGTTATCTGAATTATCACTGGCACTTCACACTTCAGAATTAGACATTTTGAGTTTGGCTTACCTTACAATGTTTGGTCTTCTTCTGCTTGCTGATGGTGAGCTGACGACGTGCAGGTACGCCGGGTCGATTGCGTCTTCCTTCCTTGGACTCCTATGAATCCTCCTGTTGCTCCGTGGGCCAGTGCTTGCACCTTCTTGGTTCTGCTCTCTGTCTGCTTACAGACTTCTTCTTCCTCCTGCCGACCGCCCCTCAGTTTACTAGGATAGACAGCTGCTGGACTTCTTCTTTCTCCTTCGGACTGGCCCTCAGTCTACTAGGATAGACAGCTGCTGGACTTCTTCTTCCTCCTGCCGACCGCCCCTCAGTTTACTAGGATAGACAGCTGCTGGACTTCTTCTTTCTCCTTCGGACCGCCCCTCAGTCTACTAGGATAGACAACCACTTAGGAAACCACCAACACCTGGTCAAGAGCTAAAACGACCCTGGATTGACGTTGAACTCAGGACCAATCCCACAAAACTGACACCAGTTTTTCTTTTCCTGTCGTATCCCAGCCAACAGGTGAGATGCTGAGCGGTGAGTGGAATCACCTGATGGCTAGCAACAGTAATAAAAACGAAAGGGATATAAGATGGTAATTTATAGGCGTTAGGTAAGTTGGTTGTTAACAGTTGAAACTCATATGATTTCCTATATATGTGCGTGTATTGACAGATGATGTACAAAGAATATACACGTACAATTGAAGTCGGTCAGTTAGTGTGACGTACTGGAACTAGCCTTCCTCAGAACGACTACTCCAAGTAAATGCAAGTGGACTCTAAAATATTAGAGTGCCACTGAAATGCTAAAGTGATGTAAAAACAGAGTATCGTGGAGTCTCACAGAGATTCCTCAAGCTTTAAGTTGCCAACAACGATAAAACCCAGAAGAACTAGGGCTTAAGTCGAGAATCAAAGTATGAATGATGAATACCAAGTGTAAGCACCACTGTTCAACTTGATCTACTAAGAAATATTCTAAGTAGCGAGACCTCTTGGGGAATCGATCGCAATTCCCTGACGTGAGCGGAAGGCAAGGTTTCCAAAGCGAAGACTAATGCAATAAGACGCTTGTTCCTTCAATTACATACGTATTTAAAGGGACTAGCAATATGAGGGTCTCCCCTCCTCTTAGATAAAGCCTTACTGGCTTACCATTGGTGCTACCACCTCCCCCATGTATCACAAATCCCACGCTATGCACTTGGCAATATTTATTAACATGAACTTGACTTCTCGCCCTTAACCCTGTGCTCATAACATAACTCCCCCATTTCTAATACTTGTCATCATAAACATGATTCTGCGTCCCGTTTCACTTAATTGGGTCGCCCATTAATTGTAAGTATGGGATCCTTCAAACTACTCCCTTTCTTGCTATCTCCAGACGATAGGACGTGACCATTTAGATTGTCCGTATCGACTCCCTCGTAAGACCTCTTGACCTCACAAAACACTGTTTTTAACTTCATTCTTTATCAACCCAACACATGGCTGCTCAGACAGCATGGCCAATGGATTGAGTTTCCAAAGTAATCACTATGTACTACTTATGTAATGCTATGTGATGCAGGTTCGTGTCCCTGGACATGATACTGGGCCGTGTAAAGGTCTGCAAGTAAGTTCAACCATCTTTCCTTACTTCCGTCGGCGACGTTCACCTGTCTGAATGGTGTTGTGTGCAAAAGGATCCTTCTTGTACTTCTCCTGGTAGTCTTTTAACAGATCCTTGGCCCAGCAATGAACTGGGCATGACAACCTCAGAGAATATGGGAGATCTTCTTGACAAGTTCCATGAAGTCTTCATAATGACTTGGTTCTGGTTGGAGAAAGGTCTCCCAGTTTGCCTGTTTAAAACTGAAACGAACTTCCTCATTGCTGACGTCCTGGGGATGGTTATATGTTGTAACCTATGCACCATCTGCCGCTGTTGAAAGACTGTCTTAGTTTGGGATTGTGAATCTGTCTCATTCTGTATGAGAGTTAGTAATTATTGCACATTACAAGAACGCACTGATATTAAACTATGATTCTGCACACATTTATTGTATTTAATTACAGATTCCAGTTTTCTTAACATGAACACACTGTGACAGTCCGGGCTTAACCTGTAAAAACAGAAGTTCTGCACATCCTCCCACCTTGGAATTTTAAAGTATGCACCTTTTCTAGACAAGTTCAGTCTGTTGCCCCGATCTTGTAGTTATAAGTATCTTCCTTCCAACTTTGGAGTCTTCTGGCTGGACATCCAATGGAGAATCCGGTTTCACTAGCAGCTGCTTCATTGTTGCACACACCTCCGAAGGATAAAGGCATTGAAGTGGCCGTCCTTACTCTCACCACTGTGACGTTGCCATCTGCTCGTGCGTAGGACCGAGGGGCCAGTTGAATTTCTTCACCCACTCTGACTCGATTAGCACAATGTCGATGCATAAGACCTGCGCGAAAATCTCTCCATCTGATTACCATAAAATTAAACGTGGCCTTTCGTCTTGGCAGTGCTGGAAGTGTTGTCTCCCGGTACCATCGGACTCGTTCTTCGAAGTTCCAGACAAAGTAAATTATGTAAATAACTCTGTAAATACCAGTTACCAGTGTACAGGGCTCCCGAAACATCACCATTCTCTCATTTAATGCCCGTAGTATAATGGGTTATAGGAGACAGCAGGAGATAAGAACATCACTGGCAAGTATTGAACCATCAATCGTAAGTGTCTGTGAAACGTGGTTGAGCAGTGCTACTTATGACGGTGAAGTATTTCCACAGCCATACTTGTTATTCAGGAAGGATAGAACCTGGACATCTGGAGGGGGTGTTCTCCTGGCTCTACGACCAGAATTACAACCAATCCGACTTGGATACTTGGAAACTGACAGTGAAGCTCTATGGATGGAGGTGACATGTAGGGGCAACAAATTCTTGATAGGTAGCATATATCGGGCTCCGAAATTCAAGCCCTGTATAAATGAAGGATTAATGGAATCTCTAAGACGAATGCAACTCATTCAGCACAAGTACAATGCCGTCTACCTCACAGGCGACTTTAATCTGGACATAATATGGACCCGTGATTCCGCTCCCATCCCTGGAAATCCATTGGCAGACACATTCCTAACCGCGTTCTATGATCTCTTTCTGGAACAGCTTGTTTTAGAAGCAACACGTATCACCAAAACATCCCGTTCGATATTAGATCTATTTCTCACCAATCATCCCTCCTCAATATCTCGAGTTGAAGTCATACCCGGCTTCAGTGATCGCCACGCCATTCAAGCGACTCTAGCTACCCTAGATTGCAGAAAACCTGTCAAAAACAAATCCAGGCCTCAATATAACTTCAGGAAAGCTGACTGGAAATCCCTCTCCACCTTACTACTGAATCACCTACCCACTCCAACCTCCTTATCAACCTGTGACGTAGACTCTTTGTGGCTCGCCTGGAAAAATACATTTTTCTGGTGTGTTGACCAAACTGTAGTGAAATGCACTTTAAAAAGAGAGAAGAAAGCCCCATGGATTAAGAAAGAACTTTTGAAGTTAATAAGGAAACGGAATACAAAAAGTGGAAACAGTGCCAAACGGAACAAGCGTGGGAAAAGTACAAATCCGCACGCAAAGACACTAATAATAGGATCAAGGAGGCTTACGATCAGTACATTCACAAGGCTTGCTCAGATACCAAAGAGCTGTGGAAGCTGCTAAAAAGGAACAGTGGCAGCACTGCACCAAGCTCCATCTCCACGCCCGCAGACATTGCCTCAGCCTTCAGTGACAGGCACAATCAGCTGGGGACATGTATCAGCCTCTACTTCTCGGAACTTGAGGTACCGCATGCGGCGAGCGGCACTGATGAAATACCCAGCCGTATACTCCGTGACTGCGCTGAGTCACTGGCACCATCTCTCTGCGATGTCGCTTCACTGTGGATCACTACCCCAAGATTGGAAGTGTGCTGATGTAGTTCCGATTTTCAAGAAAGGGGACAAAGCACTCGTTGACAACTATCGGCCAGTGTCTCTCACATCCCACGTATGTAAATGTAGCCTCTAATATACGGGAATACTTCCGGGAAGGTAATCTGCTAAGTGAAAGCCAGCACGGTTTTCTTCCAGGAAGATCCTGTAATACTTTATTAGCAAAGGTTATTGATGAGTGGCAGTTCTCTCTGGAGAAATCTAAAATTGTTCAGGTTGACTGCGTGGCTTTGGACTGGGCTAAAGCTCTTGATCAAATCCCTCATGAACGACTTTTGTTAAAATTAAGACAGATGAATGTTAGGGGAAGTGTACTGGCATGGTTGCTGTCATTTCTCGAAGGTCGAACACAACGTGTTGTGTTTGATGGAGTTCGTTAAAGTAACCTCTGGAGTATGTCAAGGCACCGTCCTCGGGCCTTTATTATTCACCTAAATGTGTGACCTCAACCATAGCTCAGTACACTGATGACACTGTCATGTGCAGAGGATTGTCGGACTTGGACACTATAGCGGTGTGGTGGTACATCAACGGTCTCAGCATTAATGCTGGCAAATGTAAATACATTAGGTTAAGTAGGTCTCACCCAGTAGAATGTACATATTGAGCGAGTTAAAACTATGCATTTGTTAGGAATAACCATTTCTGAACAACTAAAATGGAACGCACAAACAGAGGGAGTGAGATGCAAAGCTGCCAGGGTGCTCGGTTTTATGCACAGAAGCCTCCGTGGGTGCAAGTTGAATGCTACATGGACGGCTTACCTGACACTAGTGAGACCTATACTAACCTGGCTGGCACCCTACCACTGCAGCTAACCTTCACAAACGTCGCGCTGAACGACTAATTAACAAGAACAGCTGGCCGTCTTCCCTCCCGTCAATCACCTCCTTGTGTAAACAAAGCAACATCACCTTCTTACACAAGTCCCTCACAGGGGCCATTCACCTTTCACCATTCCCTCGGCTCTCCTTATCTTACAGCTCCGTCCGTAGAGGCAAAGGGGTGTGTCTTATACCCCCCTTTGCGCGAACTGAGGCCTACAAACTAGGTTTCTTTGCTCGTTCAGCGCGGCTTTGAGCGATCTACCCGCCAACATTAAATGTAGAAATGTAAATATAGTTAAATGTTATGTTAGGAAGCACATACGGTGAGAAAATGCATGTGAACATGTGGAAGAATGAATGAGGGAGTGAAAGGTTGTATAAATGAGAAATATGTATATATTAGGCTATACTTTGTTACTTTACCTGTAAATAGTGTATATGACTGTTTTACTTTAGGATTTAGGTAATTATTTCAAAGGTCAGGGGGCACTACGTGTAGGGGGCTTGTCCTTTTCCCCTGACCTTCCATAGATGCTGTAAAGGTTTATGGTAAATAAATAATGAATGAATGAATGAATGAATGAATGAATGAATGAATGAATGAATGTCTCCCACCTGTAGAGTTCCCTGCTTCTGCACCCCCTGATGGACCAGCATGGGCAAATATTCATTGCGGAAATGCTGATGGAAGTGATCTCGGAGCTTCTGAAGATATCTCCGCCTTCTGTTGAGGCTAGGCATAGATATCAAGGATAATTAAATAAAAAACCACCTATTCAATACTTTCCATGTTTAATGTGGTTATTATCTACATGATTTTATGTAGACTCATTTGGTCAGGTACATGTTTCACCCATTATTTTGGGCATCTTCAGCCTGTAAACAACCTTTAGGTCAAGGTTTGGGACCTTTTTAACTAATATAAACATACTAATATATACACTATATACAATATATACAAACATAAGTCAATACAGTAAAGTTTTTTGGTCCTAATCTATTTAATATGGAAAATGTCCAAAACTAAAATGGATCTTCTTTTCGGTGAAGAGGATTGCAAATCGGGGTTTATGTGACCCCTATATCATATTAAGTACTTGACGTATCGTGTCTGGTGACAGGATGTGTCGTCAACAATAAGTGGAGATTTGAACTGATTGTAGGTTGGTCAAGATTGAAAATATAAATTTAAATTGAATGTGTTTTAACTTGGCAGTTCTGGTTAACTTAAAATGTTCAAAACTAAAAATAAAATGAAACGGATCTTCTTTTTTCTTGAGAAGGGGTGATATTAAAACTGGAGCTTGTTTGACCCACGATTTTCATGTTCATTTCACTTTACTGTATTGACTTATGTTTGTATATATTGTATATGGTAATGTATATGTTGTATATAGTGTATATATTAGTATGTTTATATTAGTTAAAAAGGTCCCAAACCTTGACCTAAAGGTTGTTTACAGGCTGAAGATGCCCAAAATAATGGGTGAAACATGTACCTGACCAAATGAGTCTACATAAAATCATGTAGATAATAACCACATTAAACGTGGAAAGTATTGAATAGGTGGTTTTTTATTTAATTATCCTTGATATCTATACCTAACGTCATCTTCAATATGGAACAATAATGAGAGTTGTTACTTGTAATTCTGTTGAGGCTGCGGGCATGCATTTCATCCAAGTCTACGACGACATTTCTCGGTAGACCTTGCACAAACATGGCCGGTGACAGAGTCTCTCTCGTGTCTTCTATGAAGAGCTCAATGTGGCTTCACAGGTACAGAGTATAGTTTCCAACTCTTCAAAACTTACAACCTTTCTTCCTAGGATTCTTTTCAGGAGTTCCATTACCATACGGATCAATCTCTCCCACCATGGTGTGGCTGGAAGGTTGAGGATCCATGTGAAGGACATAGGAATTCTTTCCTGCCAATTCAGTTGTTGCTCGCACCTACAAAGTTGGTGCCGTTATCCGTGTATATGACCTGTACTGTTCCTCGTCTGGCATTGAATCTTATCGTAAACCATTCTGTGGATAGATACCTGGCACTGTTCGGTAGACAGCATATACCTCACGTCCTGAGTGCAGGTATAAGTGACCTGCCAGTCACTTCAAATGCCGCTGCACATTTAACACTGTCTTCGGTAATGGTGCAGAAGGAGCTCAAGCGGTTTGCTTTGATATCGTCTACATTTCCTCACTATGTTTCGTGCCAATAATCGAGAACTTCTCCAGCACGCTGCTCAAATACCATTCCATCATCATGAGGTAAACGTATTGGGAGCTTGAATTCATCAGCAATAACCTTGTTGGTCTTTGAACGTCCACTGTCCTTCCTGAAGCCAGTCAGGGCCTTCCCACCATCGGCTGAGGAACAAACCTTTGCATCGCACCCTGTGGAAGGCAAGTCAGCCGGATAGAGAGCACCCGGAATGTAGTACCATTCATCTGGAGCGGTATTTTGTCTGATCTTTCTGCATCTCTTACTGACGAAGACATTCCTCTCCTTATCCATGCGAGAATGACCGATGAATCACTCCTTCTATTCCTGAGCTCTTATTCACTTCACAACGCAATCTTGACGCAATAAGGGCTGCTATCAGTTCAAGTCGAGGGATGACCTGTGCGAGATGGCACAAGCAGCGTATGCGTTGCTGAAACATTTCTGCTAATCTTCGTTTTACCCGACAGCCAATGCACATTTCTCGGCCATGCTAGAAATTTGCCCAATATCTCTATTGGCTGTTCTCCATCCCAAATGGTATTTAATTCCTGTAGGAGCAATTTCGGCGCTGACACTGTTGGACTAGCAAAACTGAGAGGATCGAAGACTTTCTGACCAATATATTTTGTAATTTGGTTACTGGTGAATCCGACATCACGGAAAATCTCATCCTTAGAGCTCAAATTTTGCAGCGGACATCAGTTCCTTTGCTTCTTTGACGAATGTTCTCAACTGCTGCTCAGAATCAACACTTGCAATGCAATTCTCAACGTATAATGATTTCTTCAGTTTTTCAGCTGTTTCCTTTACTTCCTACGGTGTCCGATCCAAGTGATGTCACAGAGCAGCACCACGCTACACTTGTCGTGAGTGACAGCTTTCCTCATGTGCTACGTGATTCTCTCCAAACTGAAGTAGTGGACCTGAGTTGGTCCTGTTTCCAAGTAAGAATTCAGCGAGTTGCCTCGAGTATCTCGAGATTCCTTTATCACTGTATGATGTGGGAGAATATATCCTGACCTGCTGTCTTCTACATCTGGAACCATTTCAGTATAACATTTATCCCGGGTAAAGCTCGCAGCTGAGTTTCCAGTTTATCATGTAAAGTGCTTTCGCCCCTAGTAGCTTGATTTAGAAGAAGGGACAAAAGCTCATGTACATAAATTTCAGTAAGGAGTTCATCTTTTGTAAAGCAAGATTTTAACTGTTGAATAGCACGACGATAATTGGCGCCTGATGGAGGGAAACTTTCCACCAGCTGTCGAACCTGGTACCATTAATTGCAAAGATACTGAAATTTATCAACGTCGTCTAAAGATTTGTCGGAATCAATTTTATTAAACTGACCCCAAAATCCAAGCCAGTTCTTTGCATTTCCTTTGAATTTCGTAAGCTCCAATTTGGGCAGATGGAAATTCCTCTTAGGTGACTGTAATATTAGTGAATTGAAAATGTTAAGGATCCACCTTTTCAATACAATGACAATTTATTGATGTGAGTTAGATCACATGTCGTTTATACGAGATTGGTACTAGTTTCGACGCTCATTACGCGTCATCATCAGCCAGTGAATCAATTGAGCAAATCACAACCCATCAAAAAACAATGTAAAACACAAGACAAGTACCTACAATGACAAATATTAAAATGTAACTAGTTAAAATTGTGGTACAAGATGATAGGAGTATGGTGCATCTGACCATAGAGTAAAATTCTATAAAATCTGAGATGGTAACTCAGTTGTTAAGTCTAGATACACAAGAAAATAGTCCAGCTTGAGGCACAAAGTGTATCTTTAGTCTTGTTAAAAAGAAACTGCAAAACATGTGTTATCTCTTAATCTGTGTTAACGACTGTAATATGGCACTGTTTATCTCATGGACCTGGTCTGTAGCTATTTCGTATCTAGTTTTGATGATAATATACTCACCCCTGTAGGTTTCTGTCCTCTTCTGCTTTGCTCTCACATAACCAAGATGACGGATTTCTTCATCAAATTTGAAGAGACGATTTGCCTTATCTTCCAATATGTTGAACGACGACTCCCTCTCTACAATATTTTCCTGTAGATTGGCTGATAGCCTGCGTAAACATGCGTCTCGCTTGCAATCTCCTGTTGTGCTACGGTAAGAACGCACATTACAAGAAGGCACCGATATTAAACTATGATTGTGCACGCGTTTATTGTACTTAATTACAGATTCCAGTTTTCTTAACATGAGACACAGAGTTTATGTACATCCTTTAGTGCCCATGACAGTCAGGGCTTCCTAGATTTCTAACCCAAGTTCTACTCACATTCTGCCTGTTGTTCGAGTTCCTCTCCCGTTCTTGTCTGTACTATTATATCCCAAGACAATGTTGATATTCTCCTTATCAAAGTTACTTGGCTTTTCAAAGATGAAGTTTTCACTGGGTGGTTTATAAATAGATGTTACAGAATAGGACTCCAATTCTACAGTCAAGATTTCTATATCATTTCTGAATGTCATTTGAGATGACACTAATCTCTGGTCTGACAAATACAGCACTACCATACTGTTGATGGGGGCGTTCAAGAATCAGTCGCATCCCTTCTGTTTTAGGTCTGCTCTCGTTGACCTCTCTGTGAGTTTCTTGCACCACTAGCATGTCAGAGAATATCTCTGGATAAACCTTCAGTGTTTATTGAAGTTATGGTTAGTCTTGAAAAAGGCTGGTTGTTTTTATTTTTATATCTGTATCTCCCGGTGGTTGAAGGATCAGCCACTGGTCTATGACCACCGTTGCCCAGGGTATGCCCGATTGCAATATTCATAATTTTGTGCTTATATAGTACCCATGATTAAATTAATATTTACAGAAATGGGAATCGTGGTTTGTCCTAATACATGCTGAAAATTTGTTCAGACTTATCTGTTCCTGTGACGTTCACTCATCCATCCAAGTCTGCACCGCGTGACTTAGCACACGATTGCACTACTGACGTCCATGGTTGCAGGTCTCCAGTTCGGCTCTGTGCAGTGGTCCATGATTGGTGCCATCTGCAGCTCTGTTACCGATGGAAGATCAATTTGAATAGGACGATCTATTTGTCGTGAAGATGGAGTACCGATTACTGGAATCAGTGTAGGTTGATAATTTAATGAGTAACTTCTAATACTGAGATATATGAGCTCAAAATGCTTTTATGTTTCAGTGAAGCTAGTTGAAGCCCAGTCAGTTTCCATAAGCACCTAGTACCTTCATACTACGTTTAACTATGAACAGCTCTCCTTTTGTTCCCGCACACTGACTCTTTCTTGGTTAATTACTCAAAATACTCTAACATAAGTCGACATGTTCACTGCACTCTTCTACCTGAAGCGAACTTGGTAATTATAATCTATTGTCTCTAATTGCACCTCATCATACTGTCTTTGTTCAAGAGCTGTGTTTCAGCGACACACCACGTTCACACATCAATGGCCGTCCCATTATAAGTTCCCAGGAGAGATGCGGCGCAAGGAAGATCCCCAATTAACATTGCTTTCTCCTTCGTGTCAAGTAAGCTTCAGTTCCCACGCTCCATAAAAAATATGAATATTAATTAGTCACAGCACCAGTATGAGATATTTTCTGCTAAAGACACAATACATAAGAACATTTCTGTTTTACACTCGCAAACAACAGTTGATTGGCGTAATTTACACATCCAAACGGTCATCTACTGCCTCTCCCACAAGACTCGTTTGTCTCTCATACAAAACCCACACCCTTGCGCATCGTGGGTGGCTACAGTGTCGGTAAATAACATTAATTCAGCGTTAAATATTGGCCCTATCACATACAGACAGAGATGACTGAAAATTAGAAAGTGCAGTTTGTTGTTACTGTGCAACATTTCCCATACCATGGCATCAGCAGCTACAACCATAATAGGGTGTCGCACTCGGAGTTAAACACAGGCACAGCTCTTTACTCTGTGAGTCAGGTCTATCGAGATAGAGCATTGAGTGGTGGAATAGCCTGCAGCTGTCTTCACTGGCCGCAAATATAACACCGTGATGCTAATATCATTTCCTAAGATGTTGCAATACTCAAGAGCACTTCCAGTTCGGTGTATCGCTTTCAGCTGACACCACTGCTTCCTTCCGCTCTACCCTTTCCTTTAATCCTAGGCTTAGTGTCCGTATTAATGGGACTGATGACTAAAATTTTGTTATTTCTTTACAAAAAATTGATTTTCATAATCAGTGTTGCCAACTTAGCGGATTTTCCGCTAAATTTGGCGGAATTAGAAGACTGTCGGCGCAGAAATATACCATTTAGCGTACAGCAGATTTTTTGGCGGAATTCTAGATTATTATAGCGGAATTTAGCATTTTATCCATTTTACTTTTTTAAAAAAAATTGTACTCCAGTCTGTCTGAGTTATTCTGTATTTCTTGTCAGGAGCTAGCAGTCACATGAGGAAAACATGTTATTTGGATTTGATGTTATGAGATTGTGTTGTCATAAATTTGTAATGCGTCGGGAAAGGTTAATTATCTCTTAGTTGACGAATGACAACAAATAATGAAACTGCGAGAGAGTAGCATTTATATTTATGCTATGTAGGAAGACCATTTAATGAACTGGCCTGTTCTGTGTGTGGCCCTTGAGGTAGGAGATTCACCTAATTTGCACCCGGCAGTAAAACGCCTACAAAGTTTAGCTCGCCGGCTCGCAGGCAGGTGGTTAATCCCAGTGGAACTCACAGATCAGGTGAGTACAGACATTTACGATTATTATTATTATTATTGTTATTATTATTATTATTATTATTATTATTATTATTATTATTATTATTATTATTATTATTATTATTATTATTATTATGTGCGTATGGACCCAATGGATCAAGCAAAGCTCTAACGATTCTGTTTTCTGAGTTGCCAAACAGCTCTCATCCTTTCTCCGTGGATCCTTTTTCGTTCTTCTGTCCACTTTGCTCCAGTCTTCTTTTTCACTTCGTTCTCTGGTTGCACTTTCCATCCATTAATTTTTTTCTTATAAAGGTTTCTTTCCACGGTATCACTTGAGTTCATCTGGACTTTTTCCAGATCCTTATTCACTTCCAGTACCCATAGAATATTATTTAGATGTTCTATGTAGGTGAGAATCTTGTGTGTCAGTCTACTTGCCGGCAGTCTGCGGACGTGCCCAAAAAATTTCAGACGTCTTTTGCGGATGTCTGCTGCAATATTGGAAAGCTCTTCTGTCAATTTGCGTGACTTCGGTCTATATCCATCTTCTGTTTTTTGGGGGCCGAGAATTTTTCACAGATTATGATTATTATTATTATGGTTGTTGTTGTTATTGTTATTATTATTACTGCCCATTATTTGAGATCGGATTTCTTGGCGGAATTTTAGCAGATTTTTAGTGGTATTAAGTGGATCTTGAAAATATAAGTTGGCAACACTGCTCATAATTATTGTTAGAAAACAACAATAATCCTTGTATTATCAGAAAATGGCCGTATGGACTGCCGTGTGGGCACTGATGGCACTTTATCGCATGTTTTGGTGTTTCTGTTTGAATTCGGGTCCAACTTCAAAAAATATCAGGTACATCCAAAACGTCAGATACCTTTTTCTCATCTTTTATTTTTTGTGTTTTCCTTCCTGACGTGCTGCAGTTTTTCTCTGATTGATGTGAAGCTATCTGGAGTTACAGGAATATATTCAACTAATAAAACATACTTACAAAGAATATTATTTGTTGATTGGAAGCAATGCTTACACGCATTTGATTGTGACAGTATGTTATTTTTCTATAGAAATTGGCAAGCCAGAAATTCAAAAATTTCTAGTCTGATACTTATTTGAGGAGAAATACATTTTTTAAAAGTAAATTTTGTTTATATATATATGTAAACACCATTACCAAATTTTGAAGTCATAGAACTTTTTTCAGTAACTCAACTAAATATCAAAAAATGATAATTGAAGCAGATTGAATCAACCCACTACTTTAAAACTTGGTGTAATAGGTAACATTTATTTTATGAATGTGCTCACAAAATTTGATGCTGATATCTGCAAAATTGTAGAAATGAAAATTCCAGTCATCCGTTCCCTTAAGTGACGACTTGATGAACAAGACTGGTCATGAACGACTATGTAATGGTTACAAATGGTCGCAAGATATATTCAGTTCGAAACGTCAGATACGCTTCAGAGATGGCACTAAAATAATAACAATAAAGAGGTAGAAAAGTACTGTAAAAATGAATTTTACCGTCAAGATTTAAATTGCATTTTTTATGTTTTAATTTCTAGAGTGGAAGGAAATCCAGAAGATATTGTGTTGTCCTTGGACTGGAATTTAATAGTCATAATTACAAAAATTTTATGCTTTTTTTCATCGCCATGGCAACCAGATGCCTGGGAATTTTCCAACCTTGCATCTTTGTTGAAAGTAAAGCGTTGTACATTCATTGTGTTTTGTTAAATTGTTCTCACTGTTGTAATTTATTGATGACTCTACTCATGCAATGGAGAATAAATTCTTGTAGTAAACCATAATTTTGTTTTATTCTTCATATAATCCATTTCATGAGATACTCTCATAGTCCCCACAGTATTGATGTTTTCTGGGAACAAGATGATTCTTATGGTTTCCAAAGTGGGCCACAAACCTACTACGCTAGCGTAGCAGATGCTCCCCAGGTGGCGGATGGGCTTGCCGGTGGACTTGAGGGAAATAAAATACATGCAGATGAAGAATACACCCACGGTATCCCCTGCCTGTCGTAAGAACTGACCAAGGGATGATCAAATTAGAACCATGATACTACTTGTAATTAGGAACACCGTGGGTCACTTTTACTTGCGCGTAGTACCACTATGTTAGGTACACAATAGGTTTGTGATTAGCAGCGACAGTGTGTGCTCAGGATTAATCTTACAGTACTATGTGAGCGACCTTGCCTATGATTAGTACCCACTATGTGAGGAACACCACGGCATAGTGCGAGTCGCTGTGGTTAGTACACTTATGCCTGTAAATAGCGACACACCATAGGTCTGTGTTACATGTGCTCATTACATACCGTAATGTGTAGTTTCCGCTACTTTTGATTAGTACCGCAACCTGACAAATACCATGTTTCTACTTTCCTACCGATAAGTACCATTATGAGGGGCCAATGACCTGAATTTTGGACCCGTTTAGACCACAAGCATCATCGATTCAGTATTGTACTCTAGAAGGAGTCCCTTGGTCAGTAATACTATTGTTTAACGCTAGTTGCAGGTCGGATCCATTCATTCTTTGTCCTCACGTTTTGAATTCTAGGTCAGTGGAGGATTTGTAATTCTCAGGGTACGCTGACCTGACGTTAGGCCCCTTTAAACAACATCATCCAAAGTGGGTTACTTTCTTTATGTTCTGTTTATAAAAGTTGCAAGTTTATTGTTTTCTACACCTTTTTCTCAGCTTTCATCAGTTGAATTTGTGACAAATGTAGCAACACACAGTAGTGAGACAGGGATGACACTGCTCTCTTCAAAAGGATCTTATAAAATCTATTCAGTACAAATCAATGTTGTCTGATTGTATTGCAACATAATTACTTTATTAGCAGTAGTAGTTTCGATGTTTTTACAACACCATCATCAGCTGCGAGAAACTGGCAATTAATATAAAATACATCTCAACATTATTTACACAACTTGCTCCTTTAGACATTACATTAAATTATAAATAGATATAAGTGACTTATTAACAAACTTATAGGTCAAAAACAGTTAAAAAACAAACAACAATAAAAAGATTTTTCATCTTAGGGTACTTAGTTCGATCACTTTTTACAATTGGTGTTGCTAAAACACTATTTTTAAACCTGTGTCATTTCAATGTCTGATCTTCAAGATTAGAAATAATCACTAAGTTGAAATTTTGTTGCTATATATCATAAAGAATGTCAACACAAGTTTTTATTGGTGTGATAGGTTTTTAATGTAAAAAAACAGATTAACATCAATTTCAAAAGCAGCAAAATTGAATATAGACCTATACCTTTCAACTTAGTGATTATTTCTAATCTTGAAGATTAGAGACATTGAAATGACACACAAGGTGTAAATATACTAATTTAGCAACACCAATTGTAAAAAGTGATCGAACTCAGTACCCTAAGATGGAAAATCTTTTTAATGTTGTTTGTTTTTTAACTGTTTTTGACCTATAAGTTTGTTAATAAGTCAATTATATCTATTTATAATTTAGTGTAATGTCTAAAGGAGCAAGCTGTGTAAATAATGTTGAGATGTATTTTATATTTGTACCGGGAGGTACACCTCTACTCCGTGCATTCAAAATAGGCGCCTTAATGAACTCATCTACCGACCAAAATGTGAAATTGCTACTATATAAAGTTGAGACTTTAATCGGAAGATGTCACTACTGAAGTATTAAGTAATTGTGTTATTCCATAGTTGCCTAAACTGACTGGTTCTATTTGCTGTGTGTTTGTTTACATCAAGAAGTTTGGACGTTTTTCCACAGATGTTGCTACCAAAACACTATAGTCGTGCAGTCTGGTGCAAGGTAAAGAAAGTGTTATTGAAAGAAATTTTGTGTTTATAGGTTTTCTCAACTTTCATTTGTTTTTTAATGTAATTCTAAGTTTGCAACTCTTCTGCCTCATTCCGCCAGTTTTGAATCTGGCCAATGAAAATTTTCTGTAATTAATTTTCAGCCTATCACAGGGTTCTTGTTCAGTTTTGTGTGTTACTTTTGGGTTCAACCAATAAAAATGAGAGGGTGTGTACGGATTAGCCCAGAATCCCCTCGAACCTTCCCTGAGGGTATATAAGTTGTGGCTTTTCGAGTTTCCTGGCCTATTGACCGTCGTCTTTCTGAGTGTGTACGTTAAGGCAGGAGGCGGAGCGCCTATTTCTTCGGCCAGCAGAACATCTACCAGTTAATGGCCACGTAAATGCTATCTTTCTTGCTGTTTCCGCATACTTATCCGAGGGGAAGGTCCGAATTTCTAACTATGTAACCGTTTTAATGTACAGTTCTTCCTTTTCATGTAAAATTTCGTGAAGTCTTTAACTGTAAATTGGGGATAGAGAGTGATTTACCCTCTCGAGCTCCCCTTCATCTTGGTTTGAGGTTTAACTTGATAGTTGGTTCCGTATTGAGTTAAGATTACATGTAAAGTAAATGCTAAATCTTGTTATTTCCACCTTCTCAATACGTACCAATCATGCAATGTTTACAATAACATTCCAATATTATAAGGTACTAGTTTCGGTCCTATAAGGACCATCATCAGCCTAGCCAAGACGAATGTAAACTGTATTTCTAAAACAGAGTGATTCGGTGAGATGAAAGACGAAATGACCAAAGATGATATACATAAAGTGGTAATATATGAACAGTTCAATGTGACAAAATTATATAAACCGTGACAAAGATATCTTTAAAATTACATTAGTAGTCAACTATTATCTCGAAACAGAATAAAACAGTTGCACATTTAAAATTAGTTAAGTCAGATTATAAACAAAGTCCAGTTTCTATTAGGTTGTAGAAGGTGCGAATCAACATTAGCGCAGAGGGAATTGTTGTTCAAAATGTTGACAGCGAATATTAGAGTTGTAGGGTATATCTTGCTGTGATGCAAAGGAGCAATAGGAACCAAACTGAAGCTGAGGAACGGGACAAACATTGCGCAGTGTGAAACGAGCTTGCCGGTCAGAGTGAGAACGGCTTGAAGCAGAAGGCGAGGGGTTGTGTTAGCGGGGGACCTTTGATTGACTTGAAGAAAGAGTTTTGCTCTACTGACTTACTTTTTCTGAAATAAGTAATAAAAAGATCAAACTAAATCTTGTTGACTACTAATGTAATTTTAAAGATATCTTTGTCACGGTTTATATAATTTTGTCACATTGAACTGTTCATTAAGATTATAATTAGCATTGAAATATTGGTCCAAATGTATGTAAAAATTTTTGATTATATTAAGAAGAGGGCCTTTATTAGCTATTTTGAGGATATCCATGTCTGTCTGTCTAAATTTATGATTATAGTCGGCCATATGTTGGTCGATAGCCGAAAATTTGTTATATTTAACTGCATTAAAATGTTCCGAGTATCTTATATTAAAGCTTCTACTGGTCTGCCCTTTATAAGGAATATTAGAACAGGAGTTGCATTTAAGCCTGTATACGCCTGATTTTGTGTACTTGTTAACTTTATTAATGTGCGAGGTATTATATAGAATGTGTGAATTGTTGTTGACGGTTTTTTCTTCAAAATATCAGTAATCTTGTAAATTTCGTTGGTGTAGGTGAAAGTAGAAAAGGATTCGTGTTTAGGTACTTCTTTTTTAAGTGTGGTTTTGGGACGGGATTTATGTTTATTGATAATACCTTCTATGAAATGGATACTGAAGCCATGCTACGGATAGTATTCAGTTCGATATGAAGATCTTTCCTAGTCATAGGTACATTGAATGCTCTGTGAACAAGGCTGTTATATGTTGCTTTCTTGTGATGGTGGGGGTGAGATGAATCTTGTCGAATTGTAACAGCTGATTGGGTGGGTTTTCTATAAATTTTATAGGTTAAAGATTCTGGGTATCTAGTAATGGTAAGGTATAGAAAATTGATTTTTTGATCTATTTCTGATTCCAAGGTAAATTTAATGTTGTTGTTGTTGTTTGAGTCATCAGTCCATAGACTGGTTTGATGCAGCTCTCCATGCCACCCTATCCTGTGCTAACCTTTTCATTTCTACGTAACTATTGCATCCTACATCTGCTCTAATCTGCTTGTCATATTCATACCTTGGTCTACCCCTACCGTTCTTACCCCCTACACTTCCTTCAAAAACCAACTGAACAAGTCCTCGGTGTCTTAAGATGTGTCCTATCATTCTATCTCTTCTTTTCATCAAATGTAGCCAAATCGATCTCCTCTCACCAATTCGATTCAGTATCTCTTCATTCGTGATTCGATCTATCCATCTCACCTTCAGCATTCTTCTGTAACACCACATTTCAAAAGCTTCTATTCTCTTCCTTTCTGAGCTAGTTATCGTCCATGTTTCACTTCCATACAATGCCACGCTCCACACGAAAGTCTTCAAAAACATCTTTCTAATTACGATATCAATGTTTGAAGTGAGCAAGTTTCTTTTCTTAAGAAAGCTCTTCCTTGCTTGTGCTAGTCTGCATTTTATGTCCTCCTTACTTCTGCCATCGTTAGTTATTTTACTACCCAAGTAACAATATTCATCTACTTCCTTTAAGACTTCATTTCCTAATCTAATATTTCCTACATCACCTGCCTTCGTTCGACTGCACTCCATTACTTTTGTTTTGGACTTATTTATTTTCATCTTGTACTCCTTACCCAAGACTTCATCCATACCATTCAGCAACTTCTCGAGATCTTCTGCAGTCTCAGATAAAATAACAATATCATCGGCAAATCTCAAGGTTTTGATTTCCTCTCCTTGGACTGTGATTCCCTTTCCAAATTTCTCTTTGATTTCCTTTACTGCCTGTTCTATGTAAACATTGAAAAGGAGAGGGGACAAACTGCAGCCTTGCCTCACTCCTTTCTGGATTGCTGCTTCTTTTTCAAAGCCCTCGATTCTTATTACTGCAGACTGATTTTTATACAGATTGTAGATAATTCTTCGTTCTTGGTATCTGATCCCTATCATCCTCAGAATCATAAATAGCTTGGTCCAATCAACGTTATCGAATGCCTTTTCTAGATCTACGAATAACATGTACGTGGGCTTGTCCTTCTTGATTCGATCCTCTAAGATCAGACGTAAAGTCAAGATTGCTTCACGTGTTCCTACATTTCTTCTGAAGCCAAACTGATCTTCTCCCAACTCAGCTTCAACTTGTTTTTCCATTCTTCTGTAAATAATACATGTTAAAATTTTGCAGGCATGAGATACTAAAGTAATGGTGCTGTAGTTTATCAGAGTCAATGTTGCTTAGTGTTAGAAGAGTGGTGTGGGCGTCGTTTAAGTTCTCATTAATAATTACCAAGACATCATTGACATACCTGGCCCAAAAAAGGATGTTATCAAAATTGTTGTTGATTTTCGTGTTTTCAAGGAAGTCCAGATAAATTTCCGCGATAATACCTGAGGCCGGTGAACCCATTGTCAGACCGTTCTGTTAGTAGACGGTGCCATTAAACGTGAAGAAGTTATTCTTTACTGCCAATTCGAGCAACTTAATAAAATCTTGAATTTCTAATTTACTTAAATGACTATTTTTATTTAGGTTACTTTTAATGATGGGAATTAATTTGGAAATTGGAATGCTAGGGTACATATTTACGATATCAAAAGAATGAAGTGAGTAGTTAGGTTGCATGTTAAAATTGTTTAGTTAGTTTGTTTGTTTGAGTCCTCAGTCCATAGACTGGTTTGATGCAGCTCTCCATGCCACCCTATCCTGTGCTAACCTTTTCATTTCTACGTAACTATTGCATCCTACATCTGCTCTAATCTGCTTGTCATATTCATAACTTGGTCTACCCCTACCGTTCTTACCACCTACACTTCCTTCAAAAACCAACTGAACAAGTCCTGGGTGTCTTAACATGTGTCCTATCATTCTATCTCTTCTTCTCATCAAATTTAGCCAAACCGATCTCTTCTAACCAATTCAATTCAGTATCTCTTCATTCGTGATTCGATCTAGCCACCTCACCTTCAGCATTCTTCTGTAACATCACATTTCAAAAGCTTCTATTCTCTTTCTTTCTGAGCTAGTTATCGTCCATGTTTCACTTCCATAGAATGCTATGCTCCACACGAAAGTCTTCAAAAACATCTTTCTAATTCCGATATCAATGTTTGAAGTGAGCAAATTTCTTTTCTTAAGAAAGCTTTTCCTTGCTTGTGTTAATCTCCATTTTATGTCCTCCTTACTTCTGCCATCGTTAATTATTTTACTACCCAAGTAACAGTATTCATCTACTTCCTTTAAGACTTCCTTTCCTAATCTAATATTTCCTACATCACCTGCCTTCGTTCGACTGCACTCCATTACTTTTGTTTTGGACTTATCAATTTTCATCTTGTACTCTTTACCCAAGACTTCGTCAATACCATTCAGCAGCTTCTCGAGATCTTCTGCAGTCTCAGATAAAATAACAATATCATCGGCAAAAATGAAGGTTTTGATTTCCTCTCCTTGGACTGTGATTCCCTTTCCAAATTCCTCTTCGATTTCCTTTACTGCCTGTTCTATGTAAACATTGAAAAGGAGAGGGGTCAAACTGCAGCCTTGCTCACTCCTTTCTGGATTGCTGCTTCTTTTTCAAAGCCCTCGATTCTTATCCCTGCAGACTGATTTTTATACAGATTGTAGATAATTCTTCATTCTCGGTATCTGATCCCTATCATCTTCAGAATCATAAATAGCTTGGTCCAATCAACATTATTGAGTGTCTTTTCTAGATCTATGAATGCCATGTACGTGGGCTTGTCCTTCGTGATTCGATCCTCTAAGATCAGACGTAAAGTCAGGATTGCTTCACGTGTTCCTACATTTCTTCTGAAGCCAAATTGATCTTCTCCCAACTCAGCTTTCACTTGTTTCTCCATTCTTCTGTAAATAATACGTGTTAAAATTCTGCACACATGAGATATTAAACTAATGTTGCAGTAGTTTTCACATCTGTCAACACCAGCTTTCTTGGGAATAGGTATAACAACATTCTGCCGAAAATCGGATGGGACTTCTCCTGTCTCGTACATCTTGCACACTAAATAAAATAACCTTGCCATGCTGGTTTCTCCTAAGGCAGTCAGTAATTCAGAGGGAATGCCATCAATTCCAGGTGCCTTGTTCCCATTTAGGTCACTCAGAGCTCTGACAAACTCTGACCTCAAAATTGGGTCTCCCATTTCATCAACATCAACAGCCTCTTCATGTTCCAGAGCCAAATTATCTACATCTTCACCTTGATACAACTGTTGGATATGCTCCTGCCATCTTTCTGCTTTGTCTTCTTTCCCTAGAAGTGGCTTTCATCTGAGCTCTTAATATTCATACACCTAGATTTCCTTTCTCCAAAGGTTTCCTTGATTTTCCTGTACGCAGCATCTACCTTTCATAGGACCATACAGCCTTCGACATCCTTGCACTTCTCCTTCAGCCATTCTTCCTTAGCTACCTTGCACTTTCTATCCACTTGATTCTTTAATCGCCTGTATTCTTTTCTGCCCTCTTCATTTCTAGCATTCTTGTATTTTCGTTGTTTATCAATCAGGTCTAGTATCTCCTGAGTTATCCACTGATTCTTAGTTGATCTTTTCTTCCTTCCTAACATATCTTCAGCAGCCCTACTGACTTCATTTTTCATGACTCTCCACTCCTCCTCATTTGTGTTTCCTTCAGCCTTTTCATTTAGTCCTTGTGCAACATGTTCCTTGAAACAATCCCTCACACTCTTTTCTTTCAACTTGTCTAGATCCCATCTTTTTGCATTCTTTCCTTTCTTCAATTTCTTCAACTTCAGATGGCATTTCATGACCAACAAGCTATGGTCAGAGTCCACATCTGCTCCTGGGAAAGTTTTGCAATCCAACACCTAGTTTCTGAATCTCTGCCTAATCATAATGAAGTCTATTTGATACCTTCAAGTGTCTCCAGGTCTCATCCACGTATACAGCCATCGTTTGTGGTGTTTGAACCAAGTATTGGCAAGGACTAAATTATGATCAGTGCAGAATTCAACCAGCCGAGTTCCTCTTTCGTTCCTTTGCCCCAATCCAAATTCTCCTACTGTACTACCTTCTCTTCCTTGGCCTACCACTGCATTCCAGTCTCGCATCACAATTAGATTCTCGTCACCTTTTACGTATTGTATTAAATCTTTTATCTCCTTATATATTCTTTCAATTACTTCATCATCTGCTGAACTAGTAGGCATATAAACCTGCACTATTGTGGTGGGCATTGGTTTGGTGTCTATCTTGACGACAATAATTCTTTCACTATGCTGGTCGTAGTAGCTTTCCCTCTGCCCTATTTTCTTATTCATTATTAAACCAACTCCTGCATTTCCCCTGTTTGATTTTGTGTTGATAATTCGGTAGTCGCCTGACCAAAAATCTTGTTCTTCCTGCCAACGTACTTCACTTATACAAACTACATCTAACTTTAGCCTATCCATTTCCCTTTTCAGATTCTCTAACCTACCACAACGATTCAAACTTCTAACATTCCACGCTCCGACTCACAGAATGTCAGTATCCATCTTCCTGATGATCGCCCCCTCTCGTGTAGTCCCCACCCGGAGATCCGAATGGGGGACTAGTTTACCTCCGGAATATTTTACCCGGGAGGAAGCCATCATCAGTACATCATTCATACAGAGAGAGCTGCATGACCTCGGGAGGTAGTTACGGCTGTAGTTTCCCGCTGCTTTCAGCCGTGTAGCAGTATCAACACAGCTGAGCCATGTTAAGTATAACTGCAATGCCATATCAGTCAATCATCTAGACTGCCGCCCTTGCAACTACCGAAAGGCTGCTACCCCCCTTTCGATGAACCATTCGTTAGTCTGCTCTCTCAACAGATACCCATCCGATATGGTTGCACCTGCGGCTCGGCTATCTTCATCATTGGGACACACAAGCCTCCCCACCGCGGCAAGGTCACATGGTTCGCAGAGGAGTTTAGTTTATCTATTAATAATTTGTATGTGTTTTTAACGGACTTCTTAGAGAAGAATTGGTAGATTTTTCTTACGAACTTTTGGATGAATTGTGAAGTTTTGTACAAAGGGTTTGGTCTGAAATTAATGATTGGTCGAATGGGAACACCTGCCTTATGTATTTTAGGGAGAGCTCTGGCCGTAGGAAGCCCAGGGTTCATACTAATGAGCTGACTTTTTTCATTTTCGGTAAGTAGGAAAGAGGTACTTTTAAAAGTTTGTTTGAAGAGTCTTTGAACTTTTTGCGTGGGGTCTTTTTTAATTATGGAAAAGGAATCATCTTTAAAAAAATCTGACATCTTACTGATATATTCATTCTTATCGATAATCACTGTCATGTTGCCTTTATCTGCTTTTGTCACAATTAAGTCGTCGTCCTATTTAAGGCACGCAGAAGTTTCTGATCGGCTTGTACGTTCCTGTTACTGGTGTTGGCAGGGGAATTAGGTAAATTATTATGAAGAAGGATGTTATTGAGCTTCTGTTTGATCTCATATCGTAATTCATCTTGTGTGTCTAATGGCATTTTTGGGATGGCTAGTTCTGATTCTCTTATCATTGTAACGGTTGAACTGATTGTGTTTGAATTGGGCCAGTTGTGCTTGTTTCCCTTGGCTAGAATTGCTTCTTCGTTATTACTTAAGGGTATTTTGGATAAATTAATTATGGGTGGATGGAACTAATTACAATCATCCACTGGTCTGCTTTTGATTGCCGTGTGATTTTGATCTCTTTAGTTTTTCCAGTTGATTCTCTAAAGTAAGTTGTTTCCTGGCTAACTCTAACTTCAACTAGTTGGTAGAAGTGTACAATGTGCGTTACAAAGAAGTTTTGTTGCAGCAAGGTGAGACTCATATAGTTTGTGACTAAGGAATGATTTTTTCCTGTACAAAAATCTGATTTCGTCCTCCAACCAAATTTTATTAGTCCTAATTTGAGTTTTAATAGTTTGTGACATAATACGGTGTTTCTTTCTATTGTTTCTTAGAAAATTTGGCGTTAAAGCAAACCGAATGCACTGCTTAAGAAAATCAATATCTTTAATTATCTTGGCTATTTTTAGTTTAATGCCTAGGTATTGAAAGACTTCTCATTTTGCTTGGTTAGCATCATCATTTAAGGTTATAAACTTCATAGTTGGTTCCGCATTGAGTTAAGATTACACTTAAAGTAAATGCTAAATCTCTTCGCCATAAGACCTATCTGTGTCAGTGCGACGTAAAGCCTGTAGCAAAAAAAAAAGAAGCTAAATCTTGTTATTTCCACCTTCTCAATACGTATCAATCATGCAATGTTTACAATAACATTACAATATTATAAGGTACTAGTTTCGGTCCTATAAGGACCATCATCAGCCTAGCCAAGACAAATGTAAACTATATTTCTAAAACAGAGTGATTCGGTATCTTTAAAATTACAGCAGTAGTCAACTATTATCTTGAAAAGCAAGCAAGCAAGCAAGCAAGCCTGCCTTCCTGCCTGCCTTTCCTAAAACCATGCTGCCCCTTAAATATCATTCAAGAAGAGTCCCATTTTAACCTCAAATAATCTACTATTAATTGCTCCATTTGTTTGCATACGACTGACGTCAAACTCTGGAACCTTCGTATTGTTCAGTATTGTTCTTATTAAATATGGTAGGATCGCTTCACCCCCGAGTTTAAATGCTTCTCCGGAAATAGAATCTGGTCACAAGATTTACTTCTTCTGAGTTTAGAAAGATCTTTACGCAATAATGATGCTTTAATTTGGAAATCATGATTAGTTTTTGGAGAATTGTCCCTGAATAACTGCGCCGCCAGATTAAAAACCATTCCGTAGTGTTTATTTAATCCTTCCGCTTTATCCATATCTGTTGTCGCCAATAAATCCCTTCCTATACAAAGAGAAGGAACTGACTTCTTCTCTCCCTTCCATCCTCGTATATATTTTAAAAAGGGTTCCAGGAATTCCGCGTTTCATTTAGGATATTGTCAAGATATTTCTCTTCAGCCATTTTCTTTTCTGTTAGCAAAAGCTTCAGCAAACGTCTATAAGTTACTCCGCTTTGCACGCATCGTTATTATTTCTTCTGATGAACGCTCTCGTAGTAGTCTTACCTTCCTAATAGTCGCGGTCTAGTACGGCCGCTAATCATTCTTTTGGAAAGTAATTTATTCAGTCCAGTATTTAAAATGGTTTTGAAGTTCTCCCAAATGTCGTCCATCCCCTTGCCCTCCTTTAACCGATAGGTATAGCACAACCTCAGATAGTTTTGAAAACCTATGGCACCAAATAGTTTAAGAAATTCCCAGATCCCTCGTATTACAAGTTTCCCGAGAGAGATCGAGTACCACTGCACTGTGGTCACTAATCGCCTGAATTACGTCACAAGATTTCATCCGCTCTGACTAGAAAAACATCCAAGAGTGCTCTTTTACGTGTGTTCTTTGTAACAACTTGGGAAAAGTTAACTGCTTCCTGTGATAGGCCCCCCCGTAGTTTACTGACTTTATTTTGTTTATTGGATGCATTATTTACCTCCACCCCAATTATTTCATAGTCACTGAGAACACATTTTAACGTACTGCTTAGCTCTGACGTAACACGAACGAAAATTTCCCCTCCTTTAGACCCTCTATCCCGTCTAAACATTAGAAATTTTGACCTGAATATTTCTGAATTATATAAATATTATCTGATAACCAACTTTCCATTCCCACAATTGTATTAGGGTCACTCGCATCAACTAAGTTTTCGAATTTTGCGATTTTATTACCGATACTTCCTGCAATAATCTAAGAAACTTACCCGATCACTGCCTCTCACAACGTCCTGTTGGTGGACCTGATGTCGTGGATTGTCATTCGGCTGCCCGTTGGGTGGAAAAGGACTCGGTAACACTCAAAAAGAGTTCACCTAGTCTCGCTAGTTCAGATGAAGTCCCTGTCGTTGATCCAACTGTTGCCTTCTCCAGAACTTTCGGCAACCCTCTGAAGCTCTTTGTTCTATCGGCCGATACATCTGGTCCCCATAGTATACCGGTACCACTAATTACAACATTTGCCTTCAGAAACTTGTTATTAGTGGAGTTCGCTAGGTCATAAATGTCCCCCATTATATATTCAGTCCATTGCCTTCTTAAGTCATTAATTCCTGTACTGGGAGGTACACCCCAACGCCGCGCATACAAATTCTGCGTCTAAAATGAACTCCTCTATTGGTAAAACAGTGAAACTGAAACTACACCAACTTAGAAATTTAATCAGAAGATGTCACCACTAAAATATTATGTAGTTGCCTAACCTGAGTGAATTTCTCCTTGTTTTCTTTGCCATTCATCAAGAAGTTTGGACATTTTTCCACAGATGACACTACAAAAAACTATGATCATGCACCCTGGTGCAAAGTGAAAGAACTTATGATTTGAAGAAGTTTTGTGTTCATAAGTTTTATTTTTTTTTAACTGATTGATGTTCATTTATTTTGGGGTTGGCAATATTTCCTTTTCCTTTCCGCCAGTTTTAAATCTAGCCAATCCCTAATTTCTGTAATTAATTTTCTACCAATCACTGGCTTCTTGTTCGATCCTGAAGTGTAACTTTGAATTGGACCAATTAAATTGAGAGGGTGTGGCTGGTTTATTCTTGAATGATCTCGAACCTTCCCTGAGGGTTTATAAACTGCGCCTTTCACGTTTCTTGGCCAATTGATCGACATCTATCTGAGTGTGTGTGTGTTAAGCAGGAGGCGGGCGGCCTTTTCGTCGGCAACTAGAACTGCTACAAGGTATGGCCACATAATTACATCTTTCTGTCTTGCTAACTCTGCAGGTTCACCCGAGGGAAAGGTCCGAATCGTTAACTATGTAACCTTCTTTTCTAAAAATGTAACTTCTGCCGGCAAATGTAAAAACTTCATAAATCTTTAACTGTAAATCGGGGATAGAGAGTAATGTACCCTCTCGAGCTCCCCTTCATCTTGGTTTGAGGTGACTACGTTTCATACTGTTTTTCATTCTGTAACGTGGTAATGTAATTTCTATACGAGTCACCTCAGTAGTTTGGGAATAGCCCCTGTTTCATCAGCCTAGTGCACTTTAGGTTTTAAGTGTTCACATCTAGGAGTGCAAGTATTTACCTCCATTCATTTTGTGTTCGGGCCATTTATTTAACCGTTGTTCTTTTCCATGAAGACCCAGTAGGTTGGGTATTAAATACCCCTGTATAATCATTTTCCAATTGTAAGTTGTGCCTTGAGAGGCCAGAAATTGTTAGTTGATGTTGCCTTGAGTAGGCTTGGAAAACTGAGAGCCTGTTTGCTCTTTTTCAAAGTTTTTGTAAGATTAATGAATGCCTCTTGTATTTTGGGAGCAAGTGCTCTTTGAATTAGGGGATTTCTGCTCTTTTGGAAATTTGAGCTAGGAGCTCAGGAAAAGTAAAGCAAGGGCTTGAAGCCCAGATCTGTTAAAACCGCTAATCTTGCCTTTCCTAGACTCATTTTATAATTGCTACTTGTACCTGTGATATTGTCATGAAAAAATTGTTATGTTTGAAGTTCTAAAAATATAACCTTCAGTTTAAGTTTTAAATTCTATTCTTAACATTGCAGTTAGACCCATTCCCCCCAGCACCTTCTTTAAACTCCTTCTGCTCCACAGATAACCGCGGAACAATTCCTATGTGGAGAATTACTATTTCCTCATTCCCGCCGCATTCGTTCTCTATTTTCTTGTTCAACTCTCCCGCTCATATTCCCAGCATGCACATCACTTCCACTGACCTATTTTACTGTCCTATATGCTGCACAATAGAATCGCCTATCACCACACAATTTACAGGTTTTATATTCTCCACAGATGAATGGGTGCCTACATTTCTCATATACACTTCCTGTAACTAGTTTTGTAGTTCTGCAATTATGAGATTTGCTTCATTTAATTCCCGTTGTAGTCCATCAATTCTTACTTTGTCGCTAGTCACATTCCCATTGCTACATGCCACCCGTTCCTTATCACTGTGCAGGGCCTGTAGCTTACCACACTTGAAACGAAACCACATTCCACACTTAGCACCAGATCTTAATAACAATAATTAAATTAATGTCAGTCAATCAATCAATACTGATCTGCATTTAGGGCAGTCGCCCAGGTGGCAGATTCCCTATTTGTTGTTTTCCTAGCCTTTTCCTAAATGATTTTAAAGAAATTGGAAATTTATTGAAGATCTCCCTTGGTAAGGTATTCCAGTCCCTAACGCTCCTTCCTATAAGTGAATATTTGCCCCAGTTTGTCCTCTTGAATTCCAACTTTATCTTCATATTGTGATCTTTCCTACTTTTATAAACGCCATTCAAACTTATTTGTCTACTAATGTCATTCCACGCCATCACTCCGCTGACAGCTCGGAACATACCACTTAATACCAATATAATGGTCTGTTATTGGACATTATAAATTTTCTATAATGTCCAATAATGGACCATTATATTGGTATTATAAATTTACTCATTCAGGACAAATATTTAGGTTCCCTATGGGAATCAACATCTGCATCACATACCACTTAGTCGAGCAGCTCTTATTCTTTCTCTCAATTCTTCCCAACCCAAACATTGCAACATTTTTGTAACGCTCCTCTTTTGTCGGAAATCACCCAGAACAAATCGAGCTGCTTTTCTTTGGATTTTTTCCAGTTCTTGAATCAGGTAATCCTGGTGAGGGTCCCATACACTGGAACCATACGCTAGTTTAGTTCTTACCAGAGACTTATATGCCCTCTCCTTTACATCCTTACTACAACCCCTAAACACCCTCATAACCATGTGCAGAGATCTGTACCCTTTATTTACAATCCCATTTATGTGATTACCCCAATGAAGATCTTTCCTTATATTAACACCTAGATACTTACAATGATCCTCAAAAGGAAGTTTCACCCCATCAACACAGTAATTAAAACTGAGAGGACTTTTCCTATTTGTGAAACAACCTGACTTTTAACCCCGTTTATCAACATACCATTGCCTGCTGTCCATCTCACAACATTTTCGAGGTCACATTGCAGTTGCTCACAATCTTGTAACTTATGTATCACTCTATAGAGAATAACATCATCCGCAAAAAGCCTTACCTCCGATTCCACTCCTTTACTCATATCATTTATATATATAAGAAAACATAAAGGTCCGATAATACTGCCTTGAGGAATTCCCCTCTTAATTATTACAGGGTCAGATAAAGCTTCACCTACTCTAATTCTCTGAGATCTATTTTCTAGAAATATAGCAACCCATTCAGTCACTCTTTTGTCTAGTCCAATTGCACTCATTTTTGCCAGTAGTCTCCCTAGATCCACCCTATCAAATGCTTTAGACAGGTCAATCGCGATACAGTCCATTTGACCTCCAGAATCCAAGATATCTGCTATATCTTGCTGGAATCCTACAAGTTGAGCTTCAGTGGAATAACCTTTCTTAAAACCGAATTGCCTTCTATCGAACCAGTTATTAATTTCACAAACATGTCTAATATAATCAGAAAGAATGCCTTCCCAAAGCTTACATACAATGCATGTCAAACTTACTGGCCTGTAATTTTCAGCTTTGTGTCTATCACCCTTTCCTTTATACACAGGGGCAACTATAGCAACTCTCCATTCATCTGGTATAGCTCCACCGACCAAACAATAATCAAATAAGTACTTCAGATATGGTACTATACCCAACCCATTGTCTTTAGTATATCCCCAGAAATCTGATCAATTCCAGTCGCTTTTCTAGTTTTCAACTTTTGTATCTTATTGTAAATGTCATTGTTATCATATGTAAATTTTATTACTTCTTTGGCCTTAGTCTCCTCCTCTATCTCGACATTATCCTTGTAACCAACAATCTTTACTACTGACTGAATACTTCTGCCTTTTGAAGATCCTGACATACACACTCCCCTTGTTCATTAATTATTCCTGGAATGTCCTTCTTGGAACCTGTTTCTGCCTTAAAATACCTATACATACCCTTCCATTTTTCACTAAAATTTGTATGACTGCCAATTATGCTTGCCATCATGTTATCCTTAGCTGCCTTCTTTGCTAGATTCAATTTTCTAGTAAGTTTCTTCAATTTCTCCTTACTTCCACAGCCATTTCGAACTCTATTTCTTTCCAGTCTGCACCTCCTTCTTAGTCTCTTTATTTCTCTATTATAATAAGGTGGGTCTTTACCATTCCTTACCACCCATAATGGTACAAACCTGTTTTCGCATTCCTCAACAATTTCTTTAAACCCATCCCAGAGTCTGTTTACATTTTTATTTACCGTTTTCCACCGATCATAGTTACTTTTTAGAAACTGCCTCATGCCTGCTTTATCAGCCACATGGTACTGCCTAACAGTCCTACTTTTAAGACCTTCCTTTCTATCGCATTTATTTTTAACTACCACAAAAACAGCTTCATGATCACTAATACCATCTATTACTTCAGTTTCCCTATAGAGCTTGTCTGGTTTTATCAGCACGACATCCAGGATATTTTTCCCTCTGGTTGGTTCCATCACTTTCTGAATCAGCTGTCCTTCCCATTTGTTGGTCATGCTTTCTGTCGTTCGCATTTCCTTCCCAATTGACATCTGGCAAATTCAGATCTCCCGCTACAATCATATTTCTTTCCATGTCGTTTCCCACATAGCTGAGTTTCCTATCAAATAATTCCGAATCCGCGTCAGTGCTACCCTTTCCCGATCTGTACACTCCAAATATATCAAGTTGCCTATTATCTTTAGAAATGAGCCTTACACCTAGAATTTCATGTCTCATCTTTAACTTTTTCGTAGCTTACAAATTCTTCTTTCACCAGAATGAACACTCCCCCTCCCACCCTTCCTATCCTATCTCTACGATACACACTCCAGTGCCGTGAGAAAATTTCTGCATGCATTATATCATTTCTCAGCCATGATTCAACTCCTATTACAATATCTGGTAAATATATATCGATTAAATTACTTAATTCTATTCCTTTCCTTACAATACTTCTACAGTTCAACACTAACAATTTTATGTCATCCCTACTTTATTTCCAGTTCCCTGTTCCCTTATCACCGCTCCCTAGGCCATCCTGTTTCCCTGAATGTACCTCCCTATTACCCTTCCAAACAAATTTCCTAACTTATACCTACCACTGCGGTTTAAATGAAGGCCATCTGACCGCAGATCCCTATCTCCTACCCACCCATTAGGATCTAGAAATCTCACTCCCAGTTTCCCACATACCCACTCCATAGTCTCGTTTAAATCCCCAATCACCCTCCAGTCAGTATCCCTTCTACACAGTATTCCACTAATAACAATCTCCGCTTTCTTAAACTTCACCCGTGGTGCATTTACCAGATCCCACACATCTCCAACTATGTTGGTACATACATCAGCTTGCCTTACGTTGTTGGTACCAACGTGAAACACTACCACCTTCTCCTTCCCCTCCTCCCTCTCTTCTACTTTCCTCAACATCTGCCTCAACCTAATTCCTGGATAACACTCTACCCTGGTACCCTTTCCTCCACACACTTTCCCCACGTGTCTAACGATGGAATCCCCCATGACCAGAGCCTCAACCCTACCCACCTCGTTTGATCCCCTCCCCTCCTGGTCAGCCCTATCTTTCCTGATAACTGCAGAAGCTACTTCCTCCTCCCTTTTCTCCTCTACTCTACATTTTCCTTTCCTACCTTTTCCCTCCTACTTCTACACATCTCAGCAACAGTTCCCTGTCCCACATCTTCCCGCTGTTGTTCTACCTGGAGTGACTCGTACCGATTTTGCACATCCGCAAATAGCCTTACCTCTGATTCCACTTCTTTACTCATATCATTTATATATATAAGAAAACATAAAGGTCCAATAATACTGCCTTGAGGAATTCCCCTCTTAATTATTACAGGGTCAGATAAAGCTTCACCTACTCTAATTCTCTGAGCTCTATTTTCTAGAAATATAGCCACCCATTCAGTCACTCTTTTGTCAAGTCCAATTGAATCGGTTATTGGAAAAAGGAAGAATGTCCAAGAACCCTGTTTTGAGAAAACTGGAAAAACTGAATAGCATTCATATTATTGGTCCTGGAGTTTTGTGATACATTGCAAAGTTGTAAAGCTATGCAGCAGGAATATTATGACAGTCAGATAGAGGGCATTTTCACAACTGATCAAAAGCGATTTGAGGTAGAAAGCCTTGGACATTCTTCCTTTTTCCAACAATTCAAATTTTCAAAGGTACTGAAGACTATTTTAAGAGAAACACTCGTTTGTCACCGTAACAAATTAGTTTATTGCATACAAATCCACAACAGATACAAGGAATACTTCTTAGCTCGGCAAATATCACTCGACATGGCAATTCCTTACATTAAAACATTTTGTTTTCATTGTCCTAATCAATTTCTATATCAGACTGATCATCACTTCTAGTCGACCACTGAACAATATTATTGTAAAATCCCTGATACTCTGAAGGAATGTACCTGTTGATTTTCTGAACATCTTTGATTTTCTTACGGTTGAGAGGAACTACTTCGTTGTATGCTTTGTCCTGAGGACCTGTTGGTATTTCTAGTCCCTTAAGAAGCCTGAAGGATCGGAAGTTTAGTGCATCAATGAACTCCGTTGCACGTATGTAGATTGGTAGCTGTAATTTATAGATTAAATGTCTGTAGCTTGCAAGCGAGAACTTAACTTTCATTTGACTGTCCAAGGCAGTACAACTTCTCTTGAAATATGATGGCCACCACTGTTTAAATTCAACTATATCTTCATATTCCATGACTTTGGCTTGAAATGCTCGAGACTTCTTTCTGCAATTCACTATAATTTCAACATACTGTTCAACTGAATACACCCTGTCTTGTCTTCGTAACACTCTTTTGACGACAGAAAAATCCCTGTCACAAGGCAAGAAAGAGTGGCCTTGTATTGGAAAATAATGTTGAATTGTTTGAAATTTTCGAATCACGGTAAGATATATCAACAGTGTTGTTATCCAGCACAGGAATGACTAAAAAGGTGAAGTTCTCTAACTGTGTCAGGAAGTCTGCATAAATAATCACACAAAAATGTGCACAGGCGTGGCCTTGGCCTTAATTAAGGTACAGCCTGGTGTGAAAAATGGAAAACCACGGAAAATCATTTTCAGGGCTGCCGACAGTGGGATTCGAACCCACCACCTCCCGGATGCAAGTTCACATGCGCGCGCCCGGCCAACTTGCCTGGTAATGGTTAACTGTGAAGAAGTGTTGAAACAGCAAGGATCACAAATCGCTCATTAGTTCTATCTCTGACAAAGATCTTCAAACTGGTTACTCTCCACAACACATACAGCTACGTAAAAGGTGATAGTTCAGTTCTGTTGTTCATATTCTCTCTAAAATTTTTGAATATGTAATGCTAGCACAGACTTTGTGTTTCAGGAAAAAACTTGATTTATCCACCTATTTAATTCTTTGTCATTCAATCTGTAAGACTGATACAACTTGTAGAAATGTTTCAGCCCAACTTGACTTAGCTCAATCGAGCTGTTAATGTCTTCCTGATGATGGCCCAAAAGGGCTGAAGAAAGTCTACAATATTAATGTAACTTGTATCAATCTTACAGAATGAATTACAAAGAAGTGGATAAATAATTTTGAGGAAGGAAATTATGTTAAGGTTTCCAATGTGACCTTAGTAGGGCACAATATTCTACTTGATAAATTAGCATATTATGGCATTTCTGGAAATAAACTTAACATTTTTAGATCATACATACATGGTCGAACTGAGTATGTGGAGGTAAATTGGGTGTCCTCAAAAGAATCTGTCGTGAAATATGGGGTGCCTCAAGTGTTCATCCTTGATCCCTTTCTTATCGTAATGAATGACAGATGAGAATGGACAAACAAATACTGTTCTATATACAGATGACAGTGGTGAAGCTTGCTAGTTCCCATTGTTACTACTGGTAACAGTTTGAAAATATAAAAATTGAATATTCTTCAATATTAATGTTTATATTTTGTTTCTACACCAGGATGTGTCGCGAGAACTCTATTGCAGTAGTCTGCCACCGTCAAAGTTGAGCGAGAGGCTGTTGCCACTCCATGCAGTGGTTATGCTTTGAATCTCTTCTAACAGCTAGGCGGTTGGTGGAAAAATATCTAGTTCCATTCGGAGGTGTTACTGTACCGCCAAAATCTACTGGACCTCAATGTTGCTTTATGAGGAACATGATAGCATAAGAAAAAAGTAGTCTAATGATGAGATCAACGGTTCGGTTCCTACTTAAGCCCTTTGGCATTTGGTCAGTTTCAGCTTGTCTTGAAGCAAGTTTTCGTAACTTGATCAGGTCTTGGAATGGGAGAGAGTATAACATGCTGTGCTGGTTCGATTCATTAAATTTGGGGCTTAAATGCAAAATGTTAAATATCTCAAACGGTGCGTCGTAGAGCAAAACGGACAAAATTTTTCTGCCCAATAGCTTGGTTCACAGGATCAGGAACATGATGGCATAAGAAAAAAGTAGTCTAATGATGAGATCAACATTTCAGTTCCTACTTAGGTCCTTTGGCATTGACAGCTATCTAATTCTACAAGATGGCGGCTATACATAGCTTCTTATGAGACTGCTTAAGGGTGATTACACAAGATGGCTGCTGCTCTTATGAGACGCCCTAGGGGTGCTCGCACAAGATGGTGGCGGCTCTTATGAAGAAAGCTAGCTTAGAGGCTACTGCGCAAGATGGCGGCCGGCTGCTGTTATGCATGTGGTAGAGGGCAATTTGAAATTCTAAGTGCTCTTCAAAGCTACGTTCTTTTTGACAGCGGCCATCTTTAATCAACAGAGCACCGTGCTGCCATCTTTAGCTACTACCTTTGAAATGTGGTGGTGGCAATTTGAAAAAATTCTATGTGGTTTTGATAGCTGTCGACCACCAACTTTAAACAACGCATCGTGCTCTGCTATCTTTATGACACTAAACCTCATCCTTATACATGTGGTGGTGGGTAATGTGCTATTTTGACAGCTCCCATCTTTAATCAACAGAGCATAGTGCCATTTTCAGGGCTGCCGACAGTGGGGTTCGAACCTACTATCTCCCGAATACTGGCCGCACTTAAGCGACTGCAGCTATCGAGCTCGGTGTAAAAAATAATAGGTCCGCCTCTGTGGTGTAGTGGTTAGCATGATCAGCTGCCACACTCAGAGCCCCGGGTTCGATTCCTGGCTCTGCCACGAAATTTAAAATAAAACATTTATTGCAGCAAAATAGCCATACATTAGTGAGAGGTGTTATAAACAATTTATCACTTGCACCATTGGTCGCATAGTCTCTGATTGATCTAGTCCTCTTGTTGCAGAATTCTAGGTTCGATTCCTGGCTCTGCCACAAAATTTGAAAAGTGGTACGAGGGCTGGGACAGGATCCACTCAGCCTCAGGAGGTCAACTGAGTAGAGATGGGTTTGATTCACACCTCAGCCATCCTCGAAGTAGTTTTCCGTGATTTCCCACTTCCCCTCCAGGCAAATGCCGGGATGATACCTAATTTGAGGCCATTTCTGTTTCCTTCCCTCTTCCTTGTCTATCCCTTCCAATCTTCTCATCCCCCACTAAGGCCCGTGTTCAAAATAGCAGGTGAGGCCGCCTGGGTGAGGTACTGGTCATCCTCCCCAGTTGTATCACCGACCCAATGCCTCACGCTCCAGGAGGCGGTAGAGGTAGGATCCTTCACTGAGTCCGAAGGAAAAAATAAACTCTGGAGGGTAAACAGATTAAGAAAGAAAGAAGTAAAAATAAGAGATATATTGTCAGCACTTGAATAGATGTTTATGAGTGCATGAGTAGCCTGCCATATGTTTTTCATGATATGAACTATTTTCAATTAGCGCATAATCGACACTGCTAGTCTCTATGATTTTGATGTTCATTAATGTTCAATATATATAATGTGCCATTTCAACATTTTCAAATGATGTTATCTTATAAAAAAGTAATATCAATTATCATGTCTTTCACTTTTATGAAATGACATCTGTACTACACATATGTAAAAAATGATATAGAGGAAGCTGAAATAATAAGCACAAATACTGATAACAACATGTTTTGCTCTAAAACAAAGATTGCAAATACAAAAATTGTACACATCTACAAACCACCTTGTCAACCTTGGAGCCTAAACGAGACCATCCTGAATATACAGCACCCAGCCGTAATCCTTGGTGATTTTAACAGTCAGAACACTAAATGGGGTTATAACTATACCAACAGAGGGACAAGATGTGTCTGAATGGGCTGATGCCGAAGATCTTTTTCTATTGTTTGATGCCAAACAAAAGGGGTCCTTCCACTCTACCAGATGGAATAAGGACTATAACCCTGATCTGTGTTTTGTATCATCCCCAAAGCCAACACAGACCAGTGCTTGTCAAAGTCGGCCTGGAAATACCTGCCATCAGATCAGTCGCACTTCCCCGCTGGAATTTTTCCAAAGCCAACTGGTCTAAATTCACCACCAAACTAGAACATAATGTACAGTGGATTCCTCCTACAACAGGAAATTACGAGCGCTTTGTCAAACTAACATCCACCATCGCGAAAAAGCATATCCCAAGAGGATACAGGAAGGATTATATTCCTGGATGGAACCCAAAATGCAAAGAGCTATACGAGGAATATATGCTCAGCAGTGACCCTGAAATTGCAGATGAACTGATCCAGTCTCTAGATTCATATAGAAAAGAAAAATGATTCAATCTCATTGAAAATATGAGTTTTCAACATTCCAGTCAAAACGCATGGTCACTTCTAAGGAAACTTGGCAACAGCACTCCCAAATTCGGTCCCAAAAGCTCTAAGATAAAAACCAAACGAGGTGGCAAACAGGTTAGTTAACCTGACAAGAAAACCTGTCCGCACAAATAAAAAAAGAGTCAAAAAGAATTCAACAAGAGCTAAAATCGAGGATAACCCAGGCCAAAGCAGTCTCTCAGTTTTCCTCTGATTTCACAGCTGCTGAGATCTCAACTGCGCTAAAAGAAATAAAGTCAGGAAAAGCAGCCGGATTGGGTGGATTATACCCAGAATTCCTTATACATTGTGGCCCCCGAACAACCGAATGGCTTGCCAAATTTTACAGCAATATCTTACATGTTGGACAACTACCATCAATACTCAAAAGAACAAAAATAGTAGCAATTCTTAAACCAGGGAAAAGTGGAGACAGTGCAGAAGATTACAGACCCATAGTACTTTTAAGTGTCTGCTACAAACTACTGGAGAGAGTAATATACAATAGAATCTCAGCCAAAATCCTAGAGCACATACCACTTGAACAAGCTGGCTTCAGACCAAGCCGCAGCTGTACCGACCAGGTGTTAGCCCTAACCACCCATATTGAGAGGGGATTTCAAGATTGAAAGAAGACCGTAGCAGTGTTCGTAGATCTGTCATCAGCTTATGACACAGTCTGGCGAAAAGGAATGATCCTCAAATTCCTGAAGTTAATCCCTTGTAAGACGCTTGCCATCCTGCTGAATAATATGTTGGCTAATAGAATGATTGAAGTACACCTACATGGCAACATAAGTATAACTTACAAACTGAGTGACGGATTACCACAGGGATCGGTACTGGCCCCATTGCTCTTCAACGTACATACAGCAGATCTACCTTCAACTAATGCTAGGAAGTTTATATACGCTGACGACATCTGTTTGGCAGCCCAGTCTGGTGATTTTGCTGGAGCAGAAACCACACTCACTAAAGTTCTCTGCAGAATTGATAATTATTTTAAAACCTGGTGACTGAAACCAAACATAACAAAAACAGAGGTCAGCTGCTTTCATTTGAGCAACAGACAAGCCAATTATGTCCCTCAGGTTCAATTCAGAGGTCATATACTGAAGTTCAATCCTCATCCAAAATATCTATCTTTTAAATATCTTACAGCGAACATGAATGCAAAACATCTGCCAAGATCAAAACCCGCAATAACATCCTGCACAAACTCACAGGAACAAGCTGGGACCCATCTGCATCCACCCTCCGAACTACAGCACTTGCGTTAGTATACCCAGTAGCCGAATACTGCTGCCCAGTATGGCTCAACAGTGCCCATACAAAGAAGATAGACACTCAGTTAAACGATACAATGAGGACTATATCAGGAACCATCCAAACCACACCTTTGGATTGGTTACCAGTTCTTTCAAATATTCCACCTCCTCATCTCCGAAGACAAATGGCACTGAAGAAAGAATGGGTTAAATGCTGTGACAATCCTCTTCTACCAATACATCAAGACTGCCTACATGAAGATCTCAGGCTGAAATCTAGGAAACCTTCTTGGTTACTAGGAAAGAGGCTAGCCCAAGATGAATTTCATACTAACACTGCCTGGCGTGATGGGTGGGCAGCTTCAAACCCTGACAGATTAGGTCTAATTTCGGATCCAGTTATGCAACCTCCTGGTTTCAATTTACCCATAAAAATCTGCTCATCACTTAATCGGATGAGAACTCAACATGGCAGATGCAACTCCTGGAAACACAAGTGGAAGATTACCAGCGATCCTTATTGCGACTGCTCTGACGTTCAACATATCGTCCGAAGATTCAGTGGGACAATAAAGGATGTCCATGAGGCCAGTGATGAAGCTGTGAGTTGGCTAACTAAACTGGACATTCAGCTTTAGCAGCAATGCAGATATTGATGAGCTCAAATGTATAAATATAGTTTGTTTATTATGTACTTGTTCTGTGTGTATAGATGAAACTGTTTTTCGTGTAAACAATTTGTTAATAACCAAATTGTAACAATGTATCCTCACGTGTACTACACATAAAAATGGTGCGGTGTGAGCGACAATATACTCACAGGAGGAGTGTGGTAACACTTTTCAAAACGTCACACATCGCCACTTTTCTGAGCTCGTGTCCGCATTGTTGTTGTCAGAACACACATTTGAAGAAGCTAAATTGTGGTCTTCTCCTTAATGAAGGAAAAACTAAAAACCTAATTTACAACCTCAAAAATCAAGAGAATGAATACAAGTATGTTAACCTTGTTAACCATGTTTGTTTCAGGCTAGCCCATATACTCTTACTGAATTATAGACAAAGTCACACTTATCACAAAAGAAACAATTGCCCAGAAATTGGTGATATCCAGTGCATTCTCTGTTGCCTGTTAGGGCACCTACTACACTGCACCACACTCACACAATGAGGACTCGATGTTGCTTTTACATCTTGTCACGCCTGCCCATCTCCAAGTGACCAGGTGGTAGTTCTTCACTTGGTGTCAGCCATTCTTTGGAGCGAGTGCAGCTTGCGCGCCACATATAAATTCGGGATTGCTGAGGTGTCCTGTTAAGAGCCTGTTATTCTGAGGAAGCTTTTCCTTGATTTGAGTCTTGGAGTAACTGGCCTGTATCCATACAGAGGGCGAGCTTCAGATGTTTCCGCCTTCTTCCTCTCGTTTTTTGCTGCAACCTCTCGACGGATATCAGGAGGGGCAATACCGGCAAGACTGTACAATTTGTCCAACGGAGTAGGTTTTAGACAGCCGGTAATGAGCAACATCTACCTTCCTGGCGTGACTTGACCTGTACCATACTGGGGATGCATATTCTGCTGCAGAGCAACATAGAGCAATGGAAGAGGTTCTCACAGTATTGGAATGTGCCCCCCAAGTACTACCTGTTATCTTCCTTATAATATTATTTCTGGCTGCCACTTTTTGCTTGGTGTTCGAGCAGTGTTTCTGGTAAGTGAGAGCACGATCACATATATTTTGGTGTGAAGCAATGTTCTAGTGTGGTTCCTTCCCAAGTGATTTAGAGAGTTCTGTTTGCCATTTTAGTTTTGAGGTGGAAGGCACAAGTCTGAGTTTTAGTGGGGCTTGGTCTCGGCTGATTCTCCTTGTAGTAAGCAGACAGCATGCAATAACTAAAGCATATGTGCATTCATATTATTTCCCATTTTCTCAAGAGTATTTTTGGGTAGTGTCTAATTATTATTATTATTTTTTTTTTGGGCAAAAGTGCACATGTAGGTGAAATTTTAATGTTGCAAAAGAAAGCTATTCGCACCATTGCCGGCATTCCCTCTTACTCTCACTGTAAACAACTATTCATTGAACTGTCTTTCTTGACAGTAATCAATATATATATACTATAATCTTCTGATATATATGAAGAGTAAGCCCAGTACATACCTATGGTACCACGACATCTCCATATGCCATGGTGTAGGTTAAAGAAAATTAAGAAATGTCATGTGGAACAGTCTACACTACACTACATGCTTAAATATAATGTAGGCAGGTGAGATATTTTGAGGTTTTATCACTTGAGCAAGCTTGTTTAGTTTATATGGAGCCTGAGATAGCTCAAAGTTCGAGACAGTCTAATTTCAAAAGTTAAGGTGCTTTATGAGAAGCTGTGTACAAGTCAGTTCTGGACTGTCAGACTGGCTTGAGACAACAAGGTAGTGCTTTGTCGCTCCTATTGTTTATCATTGTAATGGGAAAGGCGCTAAAAGAGAAGGGGCAACAAGACTAAAAAGCTTTGCATTTGCAGATGATGTAGTAATTTGGGGTAACTCAGAGAAACTGCAGGTGTGGAGTCAGCAGTTTGAGAGATATGGATTAAACATCAACAAGGCTAAAACGGTGGTGTTGAAGGTACAGAAGGGTGACAATCAGCCAGAAATCATGCTAAATGGCACTATGCTGGACAGTGTCACAGAATTTAAGTACTTGGGTAGTATAATGTCCAAGGATAACTTAGCTAAATATGAAGTAAACAGTCGAATCAGCAAAGCAATACATTTTTACCTCCAAGTAACACAGTTACTATGGGATAAACAAGTACCACTCAAAACCAAGATGACACTGTATAAATCATACTACACCCCTATCCTCACATACAGCCTGGAAACCGCTACATTAACAAGAAAGGACAACTCGAAACTCCAAGCAGCAAAAACAAAGTTCCTACGCACAATGATCCAGAAGACTCCTTACTCCAGAAGATCCAAAACGCAAGACTGAAGTGGTTTGATTATGTGAAAAGAATGAGTGCCAACAGGTCTGCAAGAAAGGAGTATGAAAGAGAAATAAGGGGGAAGAGACCAGTGGGTGGACCTAGAGAAAAATGGACAGACTTAGGGAAGAAGGATGTAGAGACGAAAGGTCAGGATTGGGAGCGGATTGTGAACGAAGAATGGTTCATGGACCGAACAAATGGAAGGGGCTCGTATACCACACCTGGAAAACTGGAGTTGGTCAACGATGATGATGATGAATATCTGTATACATAATGTATTATGACAAAGGCTAATACACTTGTTTAATGCCAAATAAATTATTCAATTCAACATTCCTGTCTGGGTGATCTGCTGTAAAATTCATCGTTGACATTTGGGAAGTTACATATAGCCTATTTCTTTTCTTTTCATGAAATACTTATTGACCAGTCAAAAATATTTCAATGTTCTGCCATAAGGTCAAAATGAATTAGGCCTATATCAAAAGTCAATTTTAAAAATGTATACATGCAGTTCGGTCCAAAATAGCATCCCCACCTACGAATTTTACTTAATGCATGTCAAAACAACAACAAAGAGGCTTGGGTTTTTTTGTTTAAAAGTTAAATTAAGTTGTACAGAACATATTTCATCAAAATCAGCTCGTACTTTTTTAAGTGCTTGAACTCGAAGGGTCATTGACTCGACAATTTTAAAAAAATTAAATGTACATCAGTTAGTTGATACTATATGGCACTTACATATTTCAAAGTTTCATTTCACTCCACCAGTTGTCTCTAGTTTTTCTTCCCTCCAATTTTCTGTCAGCTGTTGTTTGTTAAGTTGAATTCTGTCCATTTTATGAAGAATTGTGTTTAAACCTAATTCCGTAAGTACCCAAACAGTTTTTATATCTATCTATTGTGCTATTTAACCCTGACAGTAACACGTCTATAAATATCGCTTTAGTTACACCACACGTTTCGAAGACGTGTCACTCAAAGCCTATTATTTAAAGTTACATTAAAGTTACCAGATGGAATGAACAAGGAATAGAGGTGGTGGAGGGGATAACTCTCCCCTCCTTAAGAGGAATAGATGGCATTCATTTGCACAACACGTCAGAAAAACGTATGGTGTTACTGTCAGGGTTAAAGCATAAATAACAATGACTTTGTGTTTCCATGGTTATTCATACAAATATTTGGTTTCACAGGTTATGGGAAGGGAGCAAGGGATGGTTTTGGGACTCAAAGCAGGAGGATTCTCGAATAGGGAAGTTGCTAGGAAATTATGAATTGACCACAAAACTGTGGGAAATATACTGAAGAAACAATCTGAAACTGGAAAGTCAAGTTTGAAGTGCAAATGTGTTTGGAAGAAAATCTCTCAGTCCCAGATTGTGCAGGGCAATGAAAATGATGGCAAAGCAAGACAGAAAATCTAGTTCAAGGCAGATTCACGACTTTGAGACATCAACTTCCCGTCAAACAGTGCTGAACTCAACCTGAAGAAGAAGAACCTGCAAAGAAAGCCCTCCTAACACAAAAGCATGTTGAAGAAAGAAAAATGTTTGTCGATCTGTATCAACGCTGCACATCCGAGGACTGGAAGAGATTGATTTTTTTGGATGAGAAGAAATTTCATGTGTATGACAATGATAGTGGTTTGAAACTGTGGATGGAGCCAGGAGAGGAATTAAAGAAAGATTGTGTAGTGAAAACAAGGAGGTTCAGAGAAAGTGTAATGCTGTGGGGAGTGGGAAGAATTAAGGTTTGCGCAGGTTCAATTGCAGGGTTAAAATACTGTGATATCCTTAACACTCCAAGTGATATGAGTCGTTAATAACGACTCATTTATGCCTTTGTGAAATGATAAAGTCGTTATTAATGACTCATTTCTTTGGAGCCGTGTTGCTGGGCAACCATTTAATGAATATCGTCAAACTTGGCACTAATCAATAGTTCATTTCATTGGCTATTTCGATTCATCTAGCTGAATTTTCAAATAGGTCTTTTTGCTTATGTACTGACTAAAACAAACCTTAGCGTCAGTCACTCGAAGCGTCACACTGCAAGGCAGTGTACTAATGTTGTTCTACTTGATTGGTTAGTGTTTCAATAAACTAAAATGTGCGATCCATGTTGTTCTGATGATATTTAGGATATGCTAGAAGATTATGAAAATTATGTTTTCAGTGATGACAGTGATTTGCCAGGTGACGAAATACCAAAAGCAGTTTCTTTGAGTGGCGACTCGTCAGAAAATGAGGATGATAAAAAGAAAGCGAAGCTAATTCTGGTACCCTAAGTGTAATTGTGGCATTCGTCCTACTTGCAACCATTAGTTGAAACACTACTCCAGGCCCATGGTAAAGGGGAGGAAAAGAAAAACTCTTGCAAGCGACTCAAAGTAAAGAATTATGCCCGACGAGATGTACATAGTTTTGGTTTTTTTGTACATAACTTTCTGTTCTTTAGTTTTACGGTAAATATGTACTCTGAATCTTTTGTTGCTAACAAAATGGTGAACATTTTATACATTTACCTTTTGTTTCGGTCTTTTATAGTTTTGAAGCTACGTACAGTGAAATTTGAAACATTGTTTTTTTCAAAAGTGAAAAAATGTAATTCACCACCCACAATACAATGGAATCAAGGCATGCACCCAATATTATTATATAATCACATTCTCTAGTTTATGCTGAACAAAATGATATGTAATATGATATATTTTACTATCATTTTGTATTTTTTATGAATTTTTAAAAGAAACTTGTACTAGATGTTACAGTCGCTTATCACCTAAGAGGTTTTTACGTGTCACTTGGAGGGTTAAAAATGAGGTATTAAATACAGAAAGGGATCATTTCAGTGGAGAAAATCTTGGGCCTTTCATTTTCCAAGATAACAATGCTAGCTGTCATTGTGCCAGGGTTGTCCAGGAGTGCTGCGCAGATCTGGGTATTTAGCGGTTATGGTGGGCCCCACATTCTCCTGACATGAACCCTATTGAGAATTTGTGGGCAATTATGTCTCAAAAACTAAGTAAATATTGTTGTATAAGTAGAGTAGAATTAATTGAGAAAATTGTTCAAGTCTGGTACTACGAAATTCCACCTGGTAGATGTGAAAAACTTGAGTCAATTGACACATTGAGTTCAGGCCCTTAAAAAGGCACGTGGTGGACACACAAAATATTAATGTAGGTTGATTCTGATGTAATATGTTTAGTAAACCAATCAAATATAGCCTCTTTGTTGTTGTTTTGACATGCAGTAGCTAGGCATAGATATCAAGGATAATTTAATAAAAAACCACCTATTCAATACTTTCCACGTTTAATGTGGTTATTATCTACATGATTTTATGTAGACTTATTTGGTCAGGTACATGTTTCACCCATTATTTTGGGCATCTTCAGCCTGTAAACAACCTTTAGGTCAAGGTTTGGGACCTTTTTTAACCAATATAAACATACCAATATATACACTATATACAACATATACATTATATACAATATATACAAACATAAGTCAATACAGTAAAGTTTTTTGGTCCTAATCTATCTAATATGGAAAATGTCCAAAACTAAAATGGATCTTCTTTTCGGTGAAGAGGATTGCATATCGGGGTTTATGTGACCCCTATATCATATTAAGTTCTTGACGTATCGTGTCTGGTGACAGGATGTGTCGTCAACAATAAATGGAGATTTGAACTGGTTGTAGGTTGGTCAAGATTGAAAATATAAATTTAAATTAAATGTGTTTTTAACTTGGCAGTTCTATTCTGGTTAACTTAAAATGTTCAAAACTAAAAATAAAATGAAATGGATCTTCTTTTTTCTTGAGAAGGGGTGATATTAAAACTGGAGCTTGTTTGACCCACGATTTTCATTTTCATGTTCTTGACGTAACTAATATTTAAATGTGTTGTCGTGCACAAGTGGAGATTCAAAAGCCGATTGTTGTAGGTAGACTGGTCAAAAACGTTGTGAATGAAACTGTTAGCGTCTTGACTTTGGGTCTCATGTAACGTCAAGGAATTGACAAGAGTACAATATTTAGCTGTTTCATAGTTTTAGGCTGCTGCTTAATTGGGAAGAAACATCCTAGACACTTGATACAGTCTTGTGTGAAAATTGTTCCCGTTGATGTGTTGCTTGGTCTTTGGGAGGGATCTTAAGAATATTTGGTCACCAGTACAACACCAGGAGTAGAAATGGTGATAAGACAGGCGCTGCCGGAACAGACAGATCCATCTAGTATTAACTGAACAAATATTCTTAAGATCCCTCCCAAAGACCAAGCAACACATCAACGGGAACAATTTTCACACAAGACTGTATCAAGTGTCTAGGATGTTTCTTCCCAATTAAGCAGCAGCCTAAAACTATGAAACAGCTAAATATTGTACTCTTGTCAATTCCTTGACGTTACATGAGACCCAAAGTCAAGACGCTAACAGTTTCATTCACAACGTTTTTGACCAGTCTACCTACAACAATCGGCTTTTGAATCTCCACTTGTGCACGACAACACATTTAAATATTAGTTACGTCAAGAACATGAAAATGAAAATCGTGGGTCAAACAAGCTCCAGTTTTAATATCACCCCTTCTCAAGAAAAAAGAAGATCCATTTCATTTTATTTTTAGTTTTGAACATTTTAAGTTAACCAGAATAGAACTGCCAAGTTAAAAACACATTTAATTTAAATTTATATTTTCAATCTTGACCAACCTACAACCAGTTCAAATCTCCATTTATTGTTGACGACACATCCTGTCACCAGACACGATACGTCAAGAACTTAATATGATATAGGGGTCACATAAACCCCGATATGCAATCCTCTTCACCGAAAAGAAGATCCATTTTAGTTTTGGACATTTTCCATATTAGATAGATTAGGACCAAAAAACTTTACTGTATTGACTTATGTTTGTATATATTGTATATAATGTATATGTTGTATATAGTGTATATATTGGTATGTTTATATTGGTTAAAAAAGGTCCCAAACCTTGACCTAAAGGTTGTTTACAGGCTGAAGATGCCCAAAATAATGGGTGAAACATGTACCTGACCAAATAAGTCTACATAAAATCATGTAGATAATAACCACATTAAACGTGGAAAGTATTGAATAGGTGGTTTTTTATTAAATTATCCTTGATATCTATGCCTAACGTCATCTTCAATACGGAACAATAATGAGAGTTGTTACTTGTAATGCAGTAGCTATACGTGCACTTAACATACTAAGCATTTGCATTAAGTTGGAAATGCCCTTTATGACTAAGTGAAGGCTTGTCAAAATACAAAAATAATTAATTATATGCATAATATGATTTTTTCTTCAAACCTACAAGCACTCTGTAAGACATACGCAAACAGCTGAAGGCTATCTCGTAACCACTTGGGTGATTGTTGTGTTTCAACGGTAATTTTTTTTTTTTTTGTACAATTTGTTTTACGTGGCACCGACACAGATAGGTCTTTTGGCGACGATGGGATGGGAAAGGGCTAGGAGTTGGAAGGAAGTGGCCATGGCCTTCATTAAGGTACAGCCCCATAATATGCCTGGTGTGAACATGGGAAACCACGGAAAACCATCTTAAGCTCTGCTGACAGTGGGGTTGGAACCCACTAACTCCCGGATGCAACCTCACAGCTGCACACCCCTAACCACACAGCCAACTTGTCCGGTATGGGCAGTGCTGAACGATTACTTGAACAAACAAGCCCATATTGACTGGGGGGGGGGGTCATATGGTCTGAGAGATTGGACCCAGGTAGCTGAGCAGTGTTCTCCCTCGACCTGCCATTTTTACAGTAGATACGTGGGCGTTCAAAATTAAATACTGTAAAACTGTTTATTTAAATTATAAATCTTCAGACTGTCAGTATAATTGCATACATTACATTTGAGTTTAGCTTTACTAGTTGTACTTGCTCTTGTTGTAGGTAATTATGTTTTTACCTTACTTTAACATCACTTCTAATGTGACCCAGTGTTACGGGATTATCATCGAGTTCTAAAACACTAGAAGTTCCGAATACTCTGTTATGTCTTGTTCATGATGTTGTTGCTGTTGTTGTTTGGATCATCAGTCTATAGATTGGTTTGATGCAGCTATCCATGCCACCCTATTCTGTGCTCATCTTTTCATTTCTACATTACACCTGTATCCTACATCTGTTCTAATCTGCTTGTCATATAATAATAATGTTCATGATATTAGCTCAATTTTGCAGGTTATGTTTATCCGTCTGCTATTACTGTCAGTGCACTGAGTGGATTGATTTGTAATTTTATCATATTCGTTTATTCCATAGTATTCCCCTCCTGGCTGACTAAAATTTCTGGGGAGAACACTGCTCAGCGTTAAGCAGGTCGAAATAAAGACAATATATTCACAGTGGCGAAATCGATATAATATAGTTTTCAAAGGAAACATAAAAATCTGAAAGACTCATCTTCAAAAGACATTATAAAATCTGTGATGCTCAGCATCAGAACTGTTTAACACTAAATTAGAAAACAAAAGACAAATCTCATTATAAAAGCTGCCATTTAGAGACATGCTTGAAGGTCTTGACTGAAACTGCAAGTGAGACACACTAACAGGTTTGTCTCTCAGATAAATAATATACCCCAATGTGCTTCAGCATAAACTTTGTAAAACCGAAATATAAATTATAATAAAAAATGAGGCTTTGTAAAGAACTAAGTTCATACCACAGACTACTAATTCTTTATGCACTGTTTTCAAAGAAGATTATTCGAACCTTGTAAATTCAAGAGCAAACAATTTTCTTGAATAACTGCCACCAAATATTACATTTAACCATCATTATAATAGCCTTATCATTGCAATAAATAAAGACTGATCAGCCTCACAGAAAAAAGTGAATATAATACTCTTTATCAGTGAACCAGAACATAATTCACACGTAACGGTTATTATGACAAATTGTACCACTTAAGAAATGTGTGTCAAATTTCTTACTAACATTGAGATTATCACCACCAATAGTTATTACATCAACCACATTTTAAAAACAATGTCATCTGCAGAAAAATCCCATCAATTCACACATTCAACGGGCTCACTACAAGTTTCCTCACAACATTCATACATGCTACCCATCAGGATTGCCCAAAGACAATATCATTAAAAAATGAAATTACTATTTCCTCTCTTTACCCTATTCGCTAACTTGAAGGTGCTGTATTTTATCAGACACAGATTCCACTTCCCGAGTTGGACGATCATCCGTCTCATCTCCAGCATTCACTTTAACATCTTCTAAAGATCGTGATTTATACAAACTGGTATTTTCTGTATTACTAGCAATAACACTCTGAGGAACACTTGATCCACAAAACCAATCTACTTCAACATCAGAAGAATTCTCACTCTTTGTACGAGCCCTTTCTTCTCTTGCATACGGAGAATTATATGGTTTATACCTATATGAAGGGCATTTTCGGTGACCAATAACAACACCAGTCACAAAACGCGTGTTCATTTGCAAAACATTAAGCGCTTGCCTATTGATACAACATTTACGTTTCATTTGTTCCTTCAGATAATCCCGTCGGCTGTCCGTAACGGAGCTCAGCATCCCCAACTCGTGCAAGGCTGCGTCTAAACCAGATAAAAGAGGTCCCTCCATCTGTAAAAATAATGTCAATTCTTTAACAAATAAACTGGATAGTATTTAACGGTGCGAATGTAATTATTACCAATAACCTACTTCTATCATTCTACAATTCAGTACGGTACTTATTCTGCATAAATACGATATAAAATTATATTTACTGGTTAAAACACGCTGAAAAATAGTCAAATGACACAGCCCTCGTACAACTGAACTTGAATTTATATACAGTTTACATGTCAAAAATTCAGGATTATATTTCACACCGTCTACGTATATGACAGCCAACAACTGGTTGTAACACTTTACCCGATCCGATTTCAACTATCAACAAACAAAAACAAACCTAAGTATGCATGGAATAAATCGTTGCCTACGTTATAATACAAGGCCTGGAAATAGAGCCCGTAAAACGCTATCGAAGTGGTCACGCTGAAGTTCAATGCCTGGCCGCTAGAGTCGCTTTCTTGCCCCCTGTCTACAGGTTCACGCCTTTAAACGTGTTTATTAACTTCGTTGGTTGTGAATATATTAAGCATTCGCAGTTCCAGTCATGGTTTATTCACGAGAAATTAAAGGTAGTGGAATTTCGTTTCACAAGTTTCCAGTGAATGTTCAATGTTTGAAACATTATACAGAGGAAGAATTACGCATGAGATACGACTTCCACCTGATGAAATTAGGTTCCTAAGTTTTGATCCGAGTTACGTCATAAAAATCGGATGATCCCAAAATTTGTCACTGAACTTCTTTGTAAACATTGCTACCGTGACCAGCGATCGTTTGAGAGGCCTCTTCAAACTCAGAAATTTTAAATTAGGAAACCAACCAGAAAAATAATTTGCCCAACAAATTTGGAGAAAATGAATGTACCAAGAGCTAAAAATACCGTATTGTATTTCCCCCCGGAACAATTTCTGGTTTGAAAAGTATGAAGGGCGTTTGTCCCGAGAGCATTAAATACAGTTTAAAATAAATCATTTATTATGAAATTTTTCGATGCGTATGACGTCTGCAACACCTCACATGGGACATATTCCAGGAATGAGAACAAACGAGCATCACTTAGTACTGAAGATGAACGCTTCAGTTGCTTAATTAATGATTTCCTGTCATATATTACGGAGCCGGTCCCTTGGTGTAGGGGTAGCGTGCCTGCCTCTTAACCGGAGGACCCGGGTTCGATTTCCGCACAGGTCAGGGATTTTCACTTGGACCTGAGGGCTGGTTCGAGGTCCACTCATCCTACGTGATATGAATTGAGGAGCTATCTGACGGCTAGAAAGCCCAGAATAACGGCAGAGAGGATTCGTCGTGTTGACCACGCGACACCTCGTAATCTGCAGCCCTTCGGGCTGAGCAGCGGTCGCTTGGTAGGCCAAGGACCTTCAAGAGCTGTAGTACCATGGGGTTTGGTTTTTGGTTTGTCATTATATTAAGAAAATTCAAATGCATTCAGAAAAAGTAAAAATGATTCATGAGGGAAATGTATCTTGACTACCCAATCCACTGTGGCCTGCGCAAAATACCTCATAAGTAGCGTATGTATGTATGTATGTATGTATGTATGTATGTATGTATGTATGTATGTATGTATGTGTGTATGTATGTATGTATGTATGTATGTATGTATGTATGTATGTATGTATGTATGTATGTATGTTGGTTATTCAGCCCGAAGGCTGGTTTGATCCTCTGCAGCTCCACCAACAGCTGTCATGAATAGCCTAGGCGTCACTGAAGAAGCGTACTAGGGATACGAGGCGTGAGGTCGTTTCCCGTTGCTTTCCTCACCGAGCCAGCCGCTGCTGCTGCTGCTGCTACTACATATCAGTCTGCCAAGTCCACTGAAATGCAGGCACCAACCGACCCTATGAGCGATATCTTCACACCATTCATAACAGGGTCTGGCTGCATAAGCAATGGTATTACTAGCATCACTCATACCTCAGTCACTTTCATATTGTCAAAGCCAAGGATGAGACTGAGACAGGCCAATCAAAGTAACAAATTTGATATAGCTCATAAGTATACATTTGCATTATGCATTGACGAGGAACCTAACAAGCGATGACATCGAGCTCTTCTTCAGCTACCGGTACCTAAGACGCCAAGCGCAATACAATGACATTATGGTTCGTGTGGCGAAAGAACAAACAGACTGTAAAGGCTGTTTAGAACATATATCTTCTCCAGTTATTCTAAGTCCATTATTGGGTCTTATTCGTTTTCAAGATCGAGGAGCCCTCAGATACCGAAAATTATCGTCTGTGGCACTTCTACAGTGAACGACGGAATTTGTCACCTCCGTTAGACAGTACTTGCCCGGAAGAGAGTTACTAAAAAGTGTACGGTTTTTTTTCGAAAGACATTTTCAACAGTGAAATTAAGTGTAGAAAGCGTAAACACGAGAAACCAGCTGTTTTTCTACAATGAAAATTTCTGAGACCTCTATTAGATAACATTGCTTCGAGCAACTCAAGTAGAAGCGGGAAAGTTTTGAAACTTGATAAGAAGCCCCAAAAAAGGAAAGTTTTGAAACTTCAATGACATATCCAAGCCAATGCAGCACCGCTCTATAAATAAAGTACTCTCAATACTCGCAAAAACATTCAGCTCTTTTTATTTAGGATATAATTTACTTATTGGCGTATACAGCCATGCGAATACAAAGGGGGCAAGAACGCGATCCTAGCGGCTGAATGGTGAACTAGGATGCTACCCGTTTCCATGAATGCATTTCAAGGCCTTGTATTGTAGCGTAGACCACGGAATAAATATATGCCCCATTTGACGCAATATGAGGCAAAGGGTTGATTGAAACCACGGTAGCTAAAGAGCGTTGCTTTACGCTATTATATTTGGCGCTCTTTTTCGAACAAGCCTCTCATTTGTGTTAAAAATTAAAGGATTATCTAACCAAATTTTCATTAATCCGCGCGTTTCTGTCTTTTATAACAGGAAGTGAATATGCACATCGTGCGAATCTTTTCTCTATTATTTACGCAATTAAACAAGGCTGGGTAATACATAGAGTTAGTAAATAATTCACTAGAGGTAGCATTGGCGCCACCGTCTACGAGAGAATCACTGTAGCAAGCGGAGCGTGTTGAAATCTCAGCTGTTTGGCGAAAAGCCCACTCCGCTGTACTCATCAATTTAAATAAGGGACTTTTAAAACTGTGTGGATAATAGATATGGTTTGAAATTCTTTACATGTAAACATTCTCAGATACTACAGTATACTTGCGATGCTTCTCTCCAGTAAAAAAAAAGCCCTAAAAGCATAAATACAGGAGAAATGCGTGATAAAAGAGGACGGTGTTCAGGTGAAAGTAACACAAAATCAAATCTGTTCATATTAAGCCTTCTAACAACATACGTTTAGAAGGAGGGCACGTGTATTTCGCTATTTCTTGTGTAAATGACCAGGACTTGGCTATAATTCTGCCTAACGACCGAAAATATCCTCTCTCGTGCGAAGCGAATGAGCGATTTTTTAAGCCTAATAGCGTTGGCGAGATTTTAGGGTAAAGTAGATCAGATATTGTCATCGCCGGTTTAGGCGCTGGCTTTCTGAGTCCAATTTGACAGGTTCGAACAGTCCGGTGATACTTGAAGGTGCTCAAATATGTCAGCCTCTTAAAATAACTCCCATATTATGGAGTATTTATTTAGCTTTATCTGAAATGTATGATGTGCTTTAAGATTTGAACTTGTTGATATCCGTTAATGGAGAGGGAGAATGGTAAATTATTTGATTGAAGAGAACTGAAAAAATACAATAATTTTTACAATTTGCTTTACATCGTACCGATACAAATAGACCTTATGGCGACGATGGGATAGGAAAGGACTAGGAGTGGGCAGGAAGTACCCGTGCCTGGTGTGAAAATGGGAAACCATGGAAAGCCATCTTCGGGGCTGCCGACAGTGGGGTTTGAACCCACTATTTGCCGCAAGCAAGCTTACAGCTGCGTGGTCCTAACTGCACGGACAATTCGCTCGGTCAATAATTGATTATGCTTGTATATAGTCCTATATGACATTTAAAGGAATACTAATATTGAAGAAAGTAAAGGGCTCAGGCGTTCAACACGGTGTAGCAAGCAAGCACATCTACTCTCTGAATTTTTAGGCTGATAAGATATGAATGGGGACTGCTACAAGTATCGTACAAAGGGAAAGCAACAAACTGTATATACAGAAAACATATTCAATAGCTTTTAATACTATAAATACACACAAAAAGTGAAAAACGAAGCACAATTCCAGGCTAACATGCACATCTTTCCTTATTTTATTTTTTGTACCAATTTGCTTTACGTCGCACCGACACACATAGGTCTTACGGCGACAATGGGAGAGGAAAGGGCTAGGAGTGGGAAGGAACGACTGTGGCCTCAATTAAGGTACAGTATGGTTTAAAAATTGGAAACCATCCTCAGGGCTGCCGACAGTGAGGTTCAAACCCACTATCTCTTGAATGCAAGCTGACAGCTACGAGCTACGTGACCTAGAACCTACAGCCACTCGCTCAGCATCATGCACATGATTTTTCTGCATATTCGCTTTTAAAGGCATGGCCATTCATTGAAAGGAAAATATCTTCCCTTATATTTCCTAAAACATTGATTTCAGTCTTCAAGGAAAGATCCAAAGAATCTCATTCATACCAAAGGAGAATCAGTCGCGAAGTCATCCCCGGTAGGCCAATTCACATGACAATAAGTGTCATGCAAAGGGATGAAATTATACGAATGTTAAGGGAAGACATTGTAAGTATTAAACGTAATAGACTTAGTTAAAATGGTGTGACTGCAGTGCAAACTCAGACATGGTCGGAAGTAATTACGAGGAATTGAAAGAGTAGACGTAAAACTAAACATGATCGGGTCGTAGGCCTAGGTATTGAATTAAGGAATAAGTTCCAGGTCCTTTAATCAATTACTACTAGTGAAGAAGAGTAGGGGAGCTGTAAGAGTTTTGAATCCACCTCCTCCTCACGCTCTCGGGAGAGCCCTCCACCGCCACACGCTCTCGGGAGAGCCCTCCTCCTCACGCTGGCTAAGAGCGCGACCCTAACCTCACATCCGCCATCTTGGAGGGACTTAACCTAACTTTTTATGCGTATGGGAACTAGCCTAACCTCACGGAAGGGCCTAACCTCAGTTTTACAGCCGGATGCCCTTCTTGACGCCTAAGAGCGCGACCCTAACCATACGTGCACTATCTTGGAGGAGAGTAACCTAATAAAGAGAGCTAGCCTAACCTTACGGAGGGGCTTAACCACAGTTTTACGGCCTGAGAGAGTGAGCTTAACCTCACATCCGCTATCGTAGAGGAGTTTAACCTAACACAAGACAGCAAGCCGAACCTCATGGAGGGGCTTAACCTCAGTTTTTCGCCTGGATGCCTTTCCGGACGTCAATTGCACAAGTTGGCCACTATACATGACTCCATATGAGACTCCTTAAGGGTGCTTGCGCAAGATGGCGGCTACAAGGTGGTTCCTATACATAGGCTCTTAAGAGACGCCCTTGAGATGCTTGCGCAAGATGGCGGACTCAAGATGGCGGCTATACATGGCTCCTTATGAGACGCCTTAAGGGTGCTTGCGCAAGATGGTGGTCGCAAGATGGCTGCTGCTTTTATGAGACTCCCTTGGGATGCTCGCGCAAGATCGTGGACACAAGATGGCGGCTATGAGACACCTTAATTGCACTTGCGCTGATGGTGGCTACTCCTATGAGATAGCTTAAGGGTGCTTGCACGAGATGGCTTGAGACACCCTAAGGATGCTTGCGCAAGATGGTGGACACAAGATGGCGGCTATACACGGCTCCTTATGAGACACCTTAAGGGTGCTTGCGCAAGATGACTGCTGCTCTTATCAAGAAAGCTAGCTTAGAGGCTAATGTACCGCGCTGGTTCGATTAATTAAATTTGGGGCTTAAATGTAAAATGTTAAATATCTCGAAAACGGTGCGTCGTAGAGCAAATCGGACAAAATGTTTCTGCCTACCTAATAATACCCGGGTTCGCAGTATCAGGAACATGATAGCATAAGAAAAAAGTAGTCTAATGATGAGATCAATGGTTCGGTTCCTACTTAAGCCCTTTGGCATTTGGTCAGTTTTAGCTTGTCTTGAAGCAAGTTTTCGTAACTTGATCAGGTCTTGGAATGGTAGAGAGTAGACATGCTGTGTTGGTTCGAATCATTAAATTTGGGGCTTAAATGCAAAATGTTCAATATCTCGAAAACGGTGCGTCGTAGAGCAAAACGGACAAAATTTTTCTGCCTAATAGCTAGGTTCGCAGTATCAGGAACAAAATAGTATAAGAAAAAGTAGTCTAATGATGAGATCAATTCTACAAGATGGCGGCTATGTATAGCTTCTTATGAGACTACTTAAGGGTGCTTACACAAGATGGCTTGAGACGCCCTAGGGATGCTTAGATCTGATGATATCTATCAGTTCCTTCATCATTCTTGGGCACTTCTTTACACCATTTCTGTGGAACCTTTGAAAATCTTTTCCTGTTTCGCAAGCAATATCGAACCACTGGGGAGATGGATTCATTAGGCCTTCTCTAGACAAAGCCGAGATCCAGTCAGAGTTCCTAATGTTAACGCATTTTCCAGTTGTTCCTCCGTAGATGAAGCTAATCGTGATTCCTTTCGTATGCAATACACCCCGCCGACATTTTCAACAAGTCCTTATTTTCATTGCATAAGCTGTGTTGATCAGTAAACTGACCTATTAATGAATCAACTATACAGTTAAAGTCTTCTTATTCTGAATCAAAAATTTCCAAGTTAGTTTCCACTGATTCTATGGTGTTGTTAATAACAGCACAGTCTACTCGGTCGAGGATATCTACAGTTAATGTTTCACACTCTTGCCTGTTGCAATTTCCAGTTTTAATGGTGTCATATGCACTTTTGCTCAGTAATAAGGGCTTTATTCCCTGGGTAACTGTTGTGGGCAGGGGGTGGTCATAAGACCGACCTAAGCCCTTGATAATAGAAAAATATGACTCTCAAATATCTTGATTATATTTCGATGCTTGTGGATACTGATATCCATCAGATTTTAGGTTTCGAAATAATCCCTGCAAACTACGGATCGAAATAATCCCTGCAAACTACGGATGGAAACCATACAGCCTACTTGGAAAGGTAGTAATTCAGACTTTCCAATGACTATTGCTGATGGAAACAGATCGAAAATTGTATTCAGGATAATATCATGCTCCTCTAAACTTGTTCCATAAGCACTTTTGAACTTGTTCATAGGATGATGAGGGATTCTGTCATTAAGAACATTAAATCCAGCATTAACATTTTCAACAAATTTTACTACATGTTCATTCACCGGAAAATATACGATATAGCTGGGACATTTATTTAGAGTGTCTAATGTCCTCTTACACGAATACTTTCATATGAAGAAATAATACTGTGTTGTTTCTGTGTGGAAATTACCGGGGCCATCTTTTTATTCTCAAGACATCTCCTTGACAAGGAAGTTCACCCTCACGTGGAAGGGAAAGCCGGACAGACTTTAATTAATTACAGGAGATCCTACGAAGAATAATCGTACGGATATGTCTCAATCACATCAGGTGAATACTGGTCACCTGATGGTCGTACTATTGGACCTTTAGTGGGCCGTGGATAGGCCATATGCTGATTTGGAGAAGGGGAAATTGCCTCCTTGTAAAAAGCACTGCCGAGAGGGAAGCGGGTCATTCGGGACTCTCAGCTTGCCGAGGGCGGAGCTATGTTTAGTTAAGCTCCCAATTGATCCTTCGTTTAAGTGACTTTAAACTTAAATTTCAAGTGAAATAGTGTAATTAATATAAATATTGCATAGATTTGGTGAACATGGCGCCAGTGATCAAACTTTAAAGAAAGCTGTGACGTGTCGCGAACATTCAGCACGAATCGCATTATTATTATTATTATTATTATTATTATTATTATTATTATTATTATTATTATTATTATTATTATTATTATTATTAATACTATTACTACTACCGCGGCACTACTGTGTCGGGTAGTAACAAAGGTAGGGTGGCTGAGAGGTACATGGAATCCGATGCTGAACCGCGGATTACGAAGTAATATCCGAAATTGTGGCCGGACCTTCACGCTGAATGCAATTAAACAGATTTTGAAATAAATAGTGACGTGTTGTTTGCTCAGGATTACTGCCAGCGGCTTCATCGGCCAGGAACTGTGGACTTCCAGTTTGAAGGAGAAATGGAACTACCAGTGATCGCTTTGGTGCCAGTGGGTCAACAGTAAAACCTGAAATGGATTTCCCGATTTGACAACGTGTCATCAAGTGATGGAGGTGACTATTTTTCATATTATATGGCCTGATTATAGGGGACGGGAATTATTTATCATAAGCTGACACTATCATGTTAGGTATAAATTTATTTAAATGTAGAAGTGCTGAAATGGGGCACGTAGCTTTTATTTCTTATTTTATTTAATTAATAACAGGTCTGAGTGATTTAATTGTAAATAAGGGAGACAATACTCTAATAGGTTTGCATACAGTAGAAGACTTACTTATTTACTTTATTTTGGGAGACTGGTGGTCAATTAATGAGTCAGGAGACCAGTATTTTAGTAAATTCAGGGTAATTTAAGCTAGGTTGTAGTTGATCCAGTATTAATAAATGCATGACTGGATAGTAATATAAGTATGCTACGTGAGGTCCCAGAGTCACGAGAAATATAGATGGAACTGATAACCCAGGCCTCCTTTGAAATATTTTGCTAGGATTTTACAATTTAAGCTGGATTATTTGATCAGATTTATCATGATTTAATTACAACTTGTTTGGGTTAATCACTGTGTGGGTATTTAATTAGAAGTTAATTACAGTGTGAATATCTGATTGACCTGATTAGTGTGTTAATATTTGATTGAGTTAATTACCGTGTGAATATTTAATTGAGTTAATCACTGTGTGAATATTTAATTAGAAGTTAATTACTGTGTGAATATTTGATTGAGCTGATTAGCGTGTGAATGTTTAATTCATTATTGTATTACCATGTGACGATTTAATTAGAAATTAATTATGTGTTAATCATAAGTTGATTAGGGTTTAATTATGAATTAATTGTTGTTGGGTTATTTAATTACTTTATGATTACGAGGAAGTTTCGGTGTGATGACTCAGTATGATTTGATTACCTGGTAAATCACGTAAGAAGATAGTGAAATGATGAATCCAGCAATATGAAAATGAAAATGAAATGAAAACCTACAACCTGTTTTCCAGTCATTGACCGGGTCAGGTATCAAATGAATGAAACATATATAGGCTGTTATTACAATGGGGTCGCCACTCCCAAGGTGATTTATATTAATGAGTGATAAATGCTATGAAATTATAATGGAGAGTGTTGCTGGAATGAAAGATGACAGGGAAAACCGGAGTACCCGCAGAGAAACCTGTCCCGCCTCCGCTTTGTCCAGCACAAATCTCACATGGAGTGACCGGGATTTGAACCACGGTATCCAGCGGTGAGAGGCCGACGCGCTGCCGTCTGAGCCACGGAGGCTCTACGAATCCAGCAATAATAATAACATAATTGTAATGACAGTAATCGTACGAATATTGGTATCATGAAAACCGGTGTCGTGTTGTGAAGTCATGATTGGGCCACGAAAAATACATGTGTTGAATCGAGGTGATTTATTGTAAGCTGATGCAATTTGCTCAATGAGGAATAGACCTCGGTTTATTGTGAACGTATCTCGGGACGAAGTGATTTTGTTAAAGAAATGGCTTGTTATGCCTGTGAAAGCCAAGGCCATTGACCGCCCTGGTAGGGGGTGGATACGTCTGACCTTGCAAACAGACGTGTTTTTGTGTGTGTCCGCCTCTGTAGGAAGGGGACCTGAGCTAAGAAAGGAAGACCTGTATGGATCGACTAATAATGGGAAATATTCAACACGCCAGAATGAAGCATTCGCTTATAAATGACACGGTAATTGGTACTAGTATTTGTTAGTTTACTGTTGTTATTCATTTGAGTATAATTTAGCTAGGGATTTCAGAGCCATATTTTCATCCCAAGAGTCGTCAGTTCAGTTCCCACGTCGGCATTGGTATTCCACAATGCTAAAATGAAGAATGGGGTGCCTCACGTGTTTATTGTATAAAGTATGTGATTCTTTATGTTGTTTTATGTGACATGTTGTGACTATAATTTGCGTCGGCGATGGTTCTGCCCCATCGGCGCGGCGAATTGTATCCCAGTGAGGATCGGTTCGTACCCGGGTGTTTGTTCCACGTTTGTATAATTTCTTTCATCGTATTTCTTTGGGAAATAATTGTGTGCTTTTAGAATATGGATCGCTCAGTCTTGTTGGATGAATGTTAATTTCATTTGTCAATAATGTCGTATAGCCTCAGTGTTTATGGTAAATGTTTTCGTTCATATCACGTCATGGCAAATCGCTTTGCGATAAACAGTACTCGGATCCATCACACACGACTACAAGTCGATAAATAATCCACAACAATTTTTAATAATTAATGTAATTCATTTGTGAATATAGATGCGTCATTCCCATCGTCATCAATGTCTAATAAACCGCTTGTATTAATTTAAACTTTAATTTGATTGTGTTCTCATTGTAGTTAAGTATGTCCCGTTTCTCCTACCCTGTATGCCATTAAGGTAATGTTAGATGAGCGCCTATTTTATTATATTTCAACCCGTTAACGCCCTGTAGATATTTTGCCGGAGTCTTTTTGGGTAGGGGCGGGTGCAATACGTAACTTTGAATGTTCCCAGGTTAGCACGAACATGTTGAACAGGTTCTGTCTCTCGTTTAGAAGAAGTCTTTATACTGGCTATTTAATAGCATTATTATTATTATTATTATTATTATTATTATTATTATTATTATTATTATTATTATTATTATTCTGACAGTGCAGTGTATATATGCTAGACTAGTATTAATGTTCAGAAACTGTTTTCTGTAGGAGGTCATATGCATCGTAGGTTTTAGCAAAATTTAACGATTCCTACCCAGGGGAAGATATACAAATCATCATTATTTTTTCAATTTTGTATTTTAATTATTTTAATGATTTACTGTAACTATGCGGTTACATGTGTACCTTCATTTGAAATAATTTTTGAGATGTGATGCTTAGTTTCTTAAGCCTATATCCATTACCATTAAAAAGTCATGTGTAAGTGTGTGGTCTCTTGAAAAGTGCTAAACGGAAAGAAAAGGAACAATTGTGAGATTTTCATTAAATATGTCTTTTAAAATCCTAGTGACTTGTTTGTACTCGAGCAGTTGTACTTGCCTTAGGAATCTTCACCTTATAAAGGTAGATGGCTACGTGAACGAGTCGGATCCACGGTGGCTTTTGTCCCGAATGGAGGATAATAATTGCTTTTACTCAAGTGGGGTGTGGGGTCTGCGGTAAATTAAGAAATATTACGAAATATTTTACGTGTAGAGAATAATGTGGATACATACTTTACTACCTTACGACTATTTGTTCTGCTACGTCGCAGCGCTTCCGTATGTGTTTTGTTTGTCTAACACTTTTGGGTGTGATGTCTTTGCTCACTGAAGTTGTTTGCATTAATTAGGTGTCGTTTTCTTCATGTTGCTCGTTCGTTTTGTGCCCTAACTCATTCATTATTACTGGTCCAGGGATCATGCTATTTTGCTGTTTGAAACTCCCGCGCTAGTCATATGGACAAAGATAATGAGAATTCACAGACATAGCACTCCCATTCGTCGGTGCCAGCCCTGGATCTCAAGAAAGAAACAAAAGGGTAGTACGAGCAGCGGAATGCAACATAAGGGAGACCTGTCTCCAGCCCGTAAGTACGTTATATATTCCTCTAGTAACGGCGGTATTTCTTAATTTACCGCGGATTTTGCCGTTTGTTTGAGTGAGAGCAATTCTCCTCCATTTGGGACGGGTGTTATAGTGACATTTTGTGGATCGGATTCGTTCACATGACCAAGTTAGATAATCTCCTCTTATTCTATAAATTTGAAAGATGCTGGAGAGATTGAATCCATAAAACATTCCTACGAAGAAGGTGAAAGACAGGTTAGAAATCTAATATAATGCAGGCGATACTTTAATACACACACCTAGTGAATGACTTGTTTCCTCTTGCCCTGTGGACAGTATGTGTCGCAGTGCAGAAAAGCGCCTCTTGAATCAGGGTCACTATTTCTGTCACAGAGGCTAGCCTGGACACTCCCATTAACTGACACAGCACAGCAGCGCATTCTGCTGTATGTCCATGCCATGACTTCCAAATTTTGCGGTTTTCTTATTTTCATGTAATACAGCAGCCCTGTGGCTAGATGATTTCCTTCTTACAATCTCGGAACTGTTTGCAGACAGAGTGATCAGTGATGGGCTATTCCCCCTCGTTCTCCAGATCTAACAGTGTGTGATTTTTTTCTTGTGGGATAAACTGAGAAAAAGTGTATCGAACAAAAGGCCAGGAAAACAACAGATGGGGAATCTGCCATCTGGGCGACTGCCCTAAATGCAGATCAGTATTGATTGATTGATTGATTGATTGATTGATTGATTGATTGATTGATTGATTGATTGATATACAAATACTGTCCAATATGCAGACGACTCATGTAAAAATCTTGATGAACTATTGTTCTTGTCCGAACACACATTTGAGGAAGCTAAATCAAGGTTTAATATAATTGGTCTTCTCCTTAATGGAGGGAAAACTGAAAACCTATTTTTAACCTCAAAAATCAAGATAATGAATTTAAGATGTTAAACTTCTTGGATTACATGTTGCAAAAAGGCTGATATGGGAATACCACATTAATCATGTTTGTTTCAAGGTATCCCGGCTAGTGTACCTGCTCTGTCATCTGAAGCATGTAATAACTAAACAGTATGTGCTTCGGCATATTTTCCCATTTTTCAGTGTATTTTTGTATGGTCTAATATTTCTTGGCAACAGTGCGCATGTAGGTGGTATTTTAAAGTTGCAAAAGAAAACCTTTCGCACCATTGCCGGCGTTCCCCCGTACATTCACTGTAAACCACTATTCATTGAGCTGTCTATCTTAACAGCAATCAATTTATACGTATATACCGTATTCTTCTGATATATTAGAAGAGTAAGCCCAGGAATGATTTGTCAGTACATACCTATGGTACCAGGTCATCTTATCATTTTAGCTGGGCTTAGTGGCAGGTTTGATCCTGGCTCAGTTCGGTGCTATTTGAAAGTGTACAAATACGCCACCCTCGTGTCAGTAGATTTATCAGCACGTTAAAGAATTCCTGCAGTACGAAATTCGTAAACGTCGTTAGTGGGACGTAAAGCCAATGATATTATTATTATTATTATTATTATTATTATTATTATTATTATTGCGTTCCGACATTCTAAGGACCTCGTTACAATTTCAATTCTTCCTCCTTAGTTCTTCTCTTTTCTTCCAGAATTCTTTCATTGTTTCTCTGTGCTTCTTTTTCCTGCCTTCAGTCCACTTTGTGCCTGTTTTCTTTTCCTTCCTCCCTTGGAATCCTTCATTTGTAAGACTTTCTTCCTAAAATCTTTCTTTCCAATAATTCTTCTTCACGTATGTTGTTCCTTTCCAGGTCTTTCTTGACTTCTTGAATCCAGTTGGTAGTTGATTTCTTTTCCCAAAGCTACTTGAAGGTTCGTTTAGTTAGTCTATTGTCATTCATTCTGTAAATGTGTCCAAGAAATAGCAATCTCCTTTTTCTTATTGTTTCTGATATGTTTTCTATGTTCTGGTAAATTTCATAGTTACTTCTTAATTTCCAAAACTCTACAATTCTTAGAGGACCTAATATTTTCCTTATAATTCTTCTTTCTAATATTTCTAATTTATCGAGCTTGTAGTTCAGTGCTAGACATTCGCTGGCATAAAGGCTTTCTGGCATCACTACTGTGTTGTAGTGCCTTATTTTAAGTTTTGTTGATAAGCACTTTTTGTTATAAGTATTCTTATTTATACCGTAAGCTCTTTCCACCTTTTGTATCCTCTCCTCTATATCAGATTTTTCTAAAACATTTTCTTGAATTGTCTTACCCAAATATTTGAATTTCTTTACCTTTTCTATTGACCATTATCCGTTACTAAAAACTTTGGGGCACTTTTTATATTCGTCAAAAATTGTATTTTCTCGGCAGAGATTTTCATGCCTGTCATGTTGGCTGTCTTTTCAAGGAGATTGACTTGCATTGCTGCATCTGTAAGGCTTTCTGAAAGTATGGCAAAGTCATTCGCAAATGCTAGGCAATTTATTGCAACACCTTTGTTCTTCTTTCATAGTATGAGTGGCAATATTTTGGATTCTTTCAGTTTTTCATTCCAAATTCTTACAATTTTCTCCATGACACAATTGAAAAGGAGTGGAAATAGTCCATCGCCCTGCCTGACACCTGTATTTATTTTGAAAGGTGGAGATATTTCACCATAAATTTTACTTTCGAGATAGTGTCTGTAAGTGTTTTACGAATTAGGTTTGCCAATTTAGTTTTAACTCCAAATTCCCGGATTACTTTATCTAGGGTTTCCCTATCTACAGAGTCAAAAGCTTCTTTAAAGTCAATAAATGTTACAACTATGTCTTTGGAGTTTATTAATCTGTGTCGAATTATAGATTTCAGGTTGAAAATCTGTTCAGAGCAAGATCTTCGCTCTCTAAATCCACCTTGATATTAACCCAATTGACTGTCCAGTGTCGATTTTACTCTGTTTAGTAGTATTGTTGAAAATATCTTGTAAGCAACTGGCAAGAGAGATATACCTCTGTAGTTGTTGACATCTTGCTTGTTACCCTTCTTGTGTAATGGGTGTATTAGAGCCACTTTCCAATCCTCTGGGATCTTTTCTGTTTCCCAAATTTCTTCAAAGATTATTTGTAGATCTTCTATAATTTTCGGTATAGCCCATTTTAAAAGTTCAGCTGTTATCGAGTCTTCCCCACTAGCTTTGTTATTTTTAAGATTTTTAATGCTTCCTTTATTTCTTCTGCTGTTGGAGGTGAATCAGCTTCTAGATTTTCCTGAATTTCTGAAAATTCTAATTTATGATTCGGCTCAGGGCAGTTCAGCTGGTGTTCGAAGTATTTTGCTAGAATCTCACAGTTCTCGGCATTGTTACGGCCGATATTACCGTTTTCATCTCTGAAGCAAATACTCCGGGATTGATAACCTGTCAGGTTATTCTTAAAGGTCTGATAGAAATTTCGGGAGTTTTTTCTTACAAAATTATTCTCAATTACTACTAGCTGCGATTTTTCAAAAGATCGTTTAACCTGCCTTATTATTCTTGTTGTTTCTTTTCTTTGTTGTTTAAATAGCTCACAGTGTTCATTCTTTCCGGAACGTTTCCATTTTTTCCACTTTTTCGTTCTTTCCATAAGTGCTTCCTCACATACATTATTCCACCTTACTTTCATTTTAGTTTTAACTGATCCAAATACTTTCTTCGCTGCACTATTAATCTCTTTAGATAATTCTGGCCATTTGCCATGCTGAGTTATTTTAATTTCTTCCTGAAAGTTTTCTATAGTTGCTTGTGTAATGTTGAGCCTATCTAAATTGTATTTCATTAATTTTCTCGACCTTCTTTGATTCCTGCGAGGTAGAAGCTTTAGCTTAATTATAGAGAGATAGTGATCGGAGTTGAACTCCCCACTTCTTATTACTTTAACGTTCGTAATTTCCTTAATACTTTTTGAGAAATAGCTACATGGTCCAATTGAAACTCACCTAACTTCGGGTTTGGGGACACCCATGTTTTAGCCTTTCTTAAAGAAGGTCGACATTAATTTTAGGTGAAGGGATTTACAGAGATTAATTAGTCTCATGCCATTTTTGTTTGTTCTTTGTGTGCCGGATATACCCCTACGTTTTTGCTGAAAACGTTTTCTTTGCCTATCTGTGCATTAAAATCACCTAGTAGAATAATATTTGATTATGGAATTTTTGACATTTCATCATCTAGAAGACTCCAGAATTCTTCAGTTTTACTCGGGTTCTTGCTATTATCTTCATTTATTGGTGCATGGCAGTTAACAAATGTATACTTTTTGTTCTTGCATTTAAGTGTGAGAAGAGGTAACCTTTCTGAACTAGATTTGAATTCCATAACATTATCAACTATTGCTTTATGGACATAAAAGGCCGTACCTAGTAGTGGCATTCCTTTCATAATTTTGATTCCTGGTTTACCTTTAAAGATTCTATGATTTTTTGTTTCTGTTACATTCTCATCCATAAACCGTGTCTCTTGAGCTGCTAAGATCTGGATTTCATGTCTATCTAAGAAAATTTTCAGTTATTTCTGTTTGCCGGTTTTTATCAAGGAATTTACATTAAGAGTGTCTGCAAAGAATTTCCTCTTAAATTTAAGTCTGGACGGATTCCAAGGCTGCTCCGACTCACCCTTAAGCCTCATTCACAATGCAAACGTAACGTAACGTAAGAGGTAAACATTGTGTGTTGTGCACGATATAATGGCTTCTATCGACGAAACACCTGTAATTCTCTTTCAAAATAATATTTGTGTATAGGCTATGTATGATAGAAGGAAAAAGTATTACAAATACGCTGTAGCGAAAAATATTAGGTGGAAATTAATATCCTGTAGTAATGAAATCTGACACTAAATAGCGGGAGACAAGCTCGCAGCGCTGGCAAACGAACGAGAGACAATCCCTGTCATAAATAAAACAGTGTCCCTGTATATTTCTTAACATTATGACGGACTACTAGTTTACGAAAACGATATCATCCAAACATCTCATCGGGGTGTGATAGATAGGGGCATAGATGTCGGTAAAGGAGACCTTACATTTCTTTTTATTACAAAAGGGGAAGCAAATCGTAAGAAAGGCAAACAGTTCAGGTTCCATCCGCATGTCCAAAACGAACTGATGAGGGTCATTTCTTACAGTAGATTACCGAAATCGCCCTGAGATAACCTTCTTTGATTCAAGGGATGAACCCATTTTCTACACCGTTGTTTAGATCGCCTTTTCAGGTACCGTAGACCTACACAGCTCCCAGGAGCAAAGCAATAGATGTTTGAAGTAATATGGATTCCGCTACCACGTTGTTTGATTCCATCGAGGTATTGAAATATAAAACTGAGTGATAGCCCAAAACCTGACTTCCGTACTGAATAACATGGCAGTGTTTTGATTGGCTGCTGTGTACTCTTTACGTTAATGTTACGTTCCTCCATTGTGAATACCACAAATTTTACGTTAATTTTACGGTTACGTTACGTCGTTAAGTTTACGGTTACGTTTGCATTGTGAATGGGGCCTTATTGCAGATGTTGGAACTCCCCAGAACCCTAGGTCGCGATGCATTGCATAACGCAATGGTGGATTTCTCTTCCGAGTTACCACCTGGGGTAGTGCTTTCATTAAGCGGACTTTCTATTCTGCAATTGAAATTGTACATTGTACAAGGTAAGAAATTAATTCCAAGATAAGATCGGATTGTTAGTCCGAAATGATTTTTTATTCGTGCTTTATCCACTAGGTTGTTCCGCTCTCTCCGCCGTTGGGACATTAAATTCCTCATCCGCGTTCAAGACCGTTGACCAGGTTTCACCTGTAACCCTAGGCAGGGGCCCTTACAGGTTGCTACCATCCGGAGCCAGATGGACCCAGGTTTTTTTACGAGGTTGTTACTCCTCCCCCTCCTCCTACCCCATACTTGCAAGATGAGGCCCCGTGCTTGGGACCGGCAATGGCGGAGTTATTATTATTATTATTATTATTATTATTATTATTATTATTATTATTATTATTATTATTATTATTATTATTATTATTTCGATATGCCATGGTGTAGGTTAAAGAAAACTCAAAAATATCGTATGGTGATAATTACAACCCTATATAGTAAATTAGGTCAATATTTGCAAACGACGTCTTTATAATGGTTGTTGATTAAGCCATGGTACTCCATTGCCGAGTGCATTGAAGATGATTGAAGCAGTCTACACTACTTCGAAGTCTTAATGTCTAGGTTTCTATATCTTTAGGAAGGATACGGCCTTGCACCGTTTTTGCTTAATATAATGTAGGTACATCTAGTTATTTAAATGACCTATGTACAACTGGATGATTTTATTTGAATGGCCACTACGTATTGAACTGTCCTCTACCAGAAGGACCAACTGGGAGCGTGCACTTTTCTTTTACGATATTGTAATTCATTTGTCGTTACTTGCACATGCCTCAATGTACTTCAATATAATTGTTAAGTTCTTACAGAGCATAAGTTATAAATACACAGAATTAAGTGAGTCCACAACGTTGAGCAGTTCCACCAAACTGCGGGGATACTGATGACGGCGTTTCACTCGCTGTTCCAACATGTCCCACAGATTTTGCAGTCCAATCGAGATGGAATAGAGTGACGGATTATTCATAAATACAGTCACATATGCGTCCAGCCCGATGCACTTTACTATTGTCATCTTGAAAAATCAGGGCATCAATAGCATATGAATCATGAAGATGTTGACTGAAACGCGTCTCCGGTCCCTGACATCGTGTTTCGTGGCCACACCGCTGCTTGTAGACACGTTGAACACACCACTACTGCCTTATGGACATCATGGTCACAGTTCTCTTTTCCTTGATAGTAACATCATTCCCCTCTGCCCCTTCTGCAAATTTATTGAAAGGATTCCTTAAGTCTCTCTCGGCTTGTCGAAACCAGAGTCATATCATCTGCAGTAAGTCGTTACTTCCACAGTTCATGAAGCTGTTACCGTATCATAGGTTGCGATGTTGAATTATGAAGGGCTCACTAGTAGGGTTGACCAGATGTAAATAGATAGAAAAGAAGGTACAACTATTTAAAAAGGGGGACAATGCCGGAATTGAAAGGACACAAAAATCCTCCATAGAGAATCGGAATTTAGACACATAATTTTCACATACATAAATAAAGTTTATCCATTTAAAATAAATCAATCAATAAATCGATCGATCAACCACTACTGATCTGCATTTAGAGCAGTCGCCCAACTGGCAGATTCCCTATATGTTGTATTCCTAGTCTTTCCTTAAATGACTGCAAAGAATTTGGAAATTTATTGAATACCTCCCTTGGTAAGTTACTCCAATCTGTAATTCCCCTTCCTATAAACGAATATTTGCCCCAATTTGTTCTCTTTAATATCAATTCTATCTTCATATTGTGATCTTTCCTACTTTTAGACCCCAATCAAATTCATTCATTCATTCATTCATTCATTCATTCATTCATTCATTCATTCATTCATTCATTCATTCATTCATTTTAATTAATTCCAACGAACCTGCAGGCTCATACATAGGAATTGTACAGGACATTACATACTGGCGGGCACTTACACATCAAAATATAGTTTGTGTATATAAGATTATTAGTAAATTGTTGAGCATATAAACACATATACAATATATAAAATATGTACATCATCAATATGAGGATTATAGAGAATTATTTCTGACTGTATTTACATTTACATAACATGAAAGTTGCAAAGGTACAAGAAGAGATTACAGAGTATTTTCATTCACATAACACAGGGTTGCAGACGTACAAGAACAGATTACAGAGTATTTACATTTACATAACATAAAAGTTGTAGAGGTACAATAATAATTCCGGACAGTTTGCAAGATTGTTTGGGTGCATGACTTAAATGACAATTGATATTTTGATTTAAACAGCACTGCACCTTTCCCAAAAATAATGCTTGACGCTTTGTTTGAATTTTTCCAAAGTTGGTGCTGTTCTTACCTCTACAGGGATGTTACTAATTAATTGGATCGCAGAGAACTTCAAGCTGTTTATACCATATTTATAAGAGCGAACATTGTATAAGGCAAAGTCATTTGCGTGCCTAGTACTACATGGATGATTATCAGAATTCAGAGTATGTGTAGTGTTGTGGTGTATAAATTTGTTTTGTTTTATACATGAGTACAGATGTATTGAATTCTGTACTCATGCTTGGGGGTGGTATTTTAGCACTTAGGTATAGATATTTTATTGGCGTAAAGTAGGGAAGATTGCGTATATTTCTAACAGCTCTATTTTGTACTACCATTAGCTCATTCAAGTCAGACTTCTTACAGCGCATCCACATTACATTCAAATATTGTAGGTGACTATGAATAAAAGAGTAGTAGATCTGTTTTAGAAGATGTTGTAGGATAAGATAACCAAGTTTCTTTAAAATTCCTGCTACAGGTGTGATGTTTTCAGTAATGTATTCTACATGTTCTGCCCAATTCATGTTCCTATCAATCACCAACCCAAGATATTTGACAGTACTAACTAGTTTTATTTCAGTATGCTGCATATATATTTTACTGTGTGGGATTTCATTGTGACCTTGTTTTGTCATTATCATATAATTAGTATTTTTCACATTAATTGTTAATTTATTTGCTTGAAACCAAAAGCACAGAGTATTGAGGTCTTCCTGCATATCTTTAACAATGGAGTCTATATTGCAACCAGTATAGAACAAGTTTGTGTCGTCGGCATATAGTGTGATACGTCCGTTCAAACGGCAAGTTGCAATGTCGTTGATGTAGACTAGAAAGGGTTTCGGCCCTAATACCGACCCCTGTGGAACGTCATGGGTTACCCAAATTGCTGAGCTTCTGCAGTTAATCAGCACTACATACTGTTTTCTGTCAGACAGATAATTATCAAACCACTTAAAAGCAACACCACGAACTCCTGCCCTCTCTAATTTAGCTAATAGTTTTTCGTGGTCCACTGTACCAAAGGCCTTCTTTAGATCTATAAACAAACCACCAGCAGAATTATTAAAATCTATTGACTCCTGCAGGAGATTTATGAGATCTACGGTTGCTATTTTAGTGCTAGAGTTCTCACGAAAGCCATATTGTTCATTGTAAAAGAAATAATTTTGTTTAAAAAGTGAGAAGTCTCCTTTTAACAATAGTTTCTAATATTTTGGAGATTGTGGAGAGAATACAGATAGGCCTATAGTTACTAGGATTCCTCCCATCCCCTCCCTTGAAGTCGTGAACTACTTTAGCTACTTTTAGCTCACTAGGTAATGTACCAGATGCCAAGGATTCGTTAATGATCTCTGTTAGCATCCCGCTTAAAGAATCCTGGAGTTCTTTTTAGAAAGTTGTCAGTTATACCATCCACCCCACAGCTACTCTTGTTTTTTAGATTTGATATTATACATCTTACTTCTGTTTCATCAGTTGGACATAGGAAAAATGAGTTCAAGTAACTAGGAACCCCAAGTGTTTCAGTACTCTGGGCAGGGATTGCTGAAGCCAGGGTTTTAACAATATTTGAAATATATAAATTGAATGATTCACATATTTCCTGACTGTCTGTCAGTACCTTGTTATCTATTTCTAGAGACGTACAATTATCGCCTTTTGTTGTTTTTCTGTTATGTAAGATTTCATTGATTATTTTCCACCTTTCCTTTGCGTTCTTGTTATGAATTCTAATTTTTTCAGAGTAATATTTGTTTTTAAGCACCTTTTTAGATTTGTCACATTGTTTCTACACCTGCGATATTCCTGATTGAGATTGATGTTATTCTTTAGGGTGGGATTTTATGTTTCGCGTGTAAAATGTCACGTCGCTTAACAAGGCTGAGAAGTTCAGAAGATATCCATGGCGAGCTACCAGTTCTTTGTGTTCGATGCCTTTGTGCTTTCTGTCGTGTACTAAGCGGTAGTTGGTCAATAAAGGAATAATATATTATGGCAAACCTACTAGTAGTGTTGCTTATGACCTTTGTGTTATGTTCAGTGATATTACTACTTTCAGGTCTATCATCTTTTCGGTCTACATTAGTTGCTTTTAGCCTTTTCAGTTCAAGCGATTGTGATGGAGATTTAGAATTTGGCAAAAGAATATCAAATATTAATATATTATGGTCACATATGTAGCTACCAATATTTGATAAATAATGACATATTCCAGAATTATTTATAGACACATGATCTATTAAAATGCTTATGGTAACACATATAAGTGTTGGATATACATTATTCCATTGCTTGAAATCATAGCAAAAAGCAGGTTAATGTATTTTCTTTTTAGTTGGTCACTAGTTAAGATATGCCGGCCGCGTAGTGTAGGGGTAGTGTGCCTACCACCTACCCGGAGGCCCCGGGTTCGATTCCTGGCCAGGCCAAGGATTTTTACCTGGACCTGATAGCTGGTTCGAGGTCCACTCAGCCTACCTGAATAGAATCGAGCAGCTATCTGACGGTGAGATAGCGGCCCCGGTCTAGTAAGCCAAGAATAACGGCCGAGAGGTTTCGTCTTGCTGACCACGCGACACCTCGTAATCTGCAGGCCTCCGTAATGAGCAGCGGTCGCTTGGTAGGCCAAGGCCCTTCAAGGGCTGTTGTGCCATGGGGTTTGAACAAGTTAAGATATCAATATTCGTGTCACTCAAAAATAGGCATAAATTGTTAGTTGCTTTACTTAGAAAATTTTCGAGGGATGCTAGAAATTGTAAAATCCTTTTATTTACAACCACCTAGTCAATACAATAGTCTTTGAATTATAAAATAATCATGAGTTGTCTTAAATAATGGGACATGTTTCGTTCGGCATAGCGAACATCATCAGCCGTTCATGTACAAAGACTAGGTCAGGGCCCTGAGCTTAAAATGATCAAAATTGTGTCCTCATATTAAAAGAATAACAATGTCGTAATAAAAAGTAATAATATAACATTAGACTGTATGTACAGATTAACAGCAAGAATTTGTCGTGGAATACATTGAACGACGGCACCTTGTGAAGTTAAAAACAATCATGGGTTGTTAAAGTAAAAAATAGATATTGTGGACATTAAAATATACGTCAATGCGTGAAGCGTGGATTAATTATTAAGGATAGAGTTTCTTCAGTTATGCAAAAACAAGAGTTGAAATAGAGTTCATTGAATAGTAAGAGTCCAAATTGAACCAGTCAAAAGGCCCATAACGACGAAACTAAGGGTGATATGACGTGATCTCCAATAGTTGCAAATTTTGTAGGAGAGATGATCTCGATGCCAGAAGGAAATACAAGTTAACTAGTCCATATTCACGCGCTAGCAGTAAAACTAAAATCGTATGTAACATAGAACAGCAATAATGGACTCGTTAAGAGTAACGACGATCTTGAATATAAGGAGAGTTCTAGCAGTTCTTAGATGAATAGAGCAGATTATGGCACAAACTGGAGTTTCTTCAAGTCAAATATAGTTAACATTAATAACAATAAATTCTCAAACTCTGGTATCTATAGGCTTAAATGCACCCATTGTGCGTTTTCCTATATCGGAAAGACTGGACGTAGCTTTTTGACCAGAAACCTTGAACACCACAACGCTTCAAAACATAAAAAATATTATGCCATGGGCACCCAAATGAAAGAAACTGGTCACAGTTTTACGACAATTGAAAAAGACCTTCAAAACTTAAAATACGTCAATAAAAGTAAACTTATGACGGAGTTTGAGAACATTTACATATTATTAGACCAGCATTTTAACGGAAATCAAAATTTAAATGATACTTCAAAAATTACAAGTCAAAAAATCGAAAAAAATATTCCAGAACTACTCTCTCTTTTCAATATAAATAATAATAACTTTATGAGAATTTTCAATTATATTTCCTATTTAACAACAGCTACTGCTCTACCATCCTTTCACGCAACACCCCCTCCTCCTCACATGACTCACTCCACGCCTCTACGTATACAACACTAGAAGCTACTCGCCAGTTTGCTTCACGCAGCCAACGTTAGCGAACGTCCCAAGGGTAAGCCTCCTGTTTCAATGGTTTCAAAGGGTATGTATAGGTATTTTAAGGCAGAAACAGGTTCCATGAAGGACATTCCAGGAATAATTAATGAACAAGGGGAGTGTGTATGTGAAGATCTTCAAAAGGCAGAAGTATTCAGTCAGTAGTAAAGATTGTTGGTTACAAGGATAATGTAGAGATAGAGGAGGAGACTAAGGCCAAAGAAGTAATAAAATTGAGATATATGATAACAATGACATTTACAATAAGATACAAAAGTTGAAAACTAGAAAAGCGGCTGTAATTGATCAGATTTCTGGGGATATACTAAAGACAATGGGTTGGGATATAGTACCATATCTGAAGTACTTATTTGATTATTGTTTGGTCGGTGGAGCTATACCAGATGAATGGAGAGTTTCTATTGTAGCCCCGGTGTATAAAGGAAAGGGTGATAGACATAAAACTGAAAATTACAGGCCAGTAAGTTTGACATGCATTGTATGTAAGCTTTGGGAAGGCATTCTTTCTGATTATATTAGACATGTTTGTGAAATTAATAACTGGTTCGATAGAAGGCAATTCGGTTTTAGGAAAGGTTATTCCACCGAAGTTCAACTTGTAGGATTCCAGCAAGATATAGCAGATATCTTGGATTCTGGAAGTCAAATGGACTGTATCGCGATTGACCTGTCTAAAGCATTTGTTAGGGAGGATCATGGGAGACTACTGGCAAAAATGAGTGCAATTGGACTAGACAAAAGAGTGACTGAATGGGTTGCTATATTTCTAGAATATAGATCTCAGAGAATTAGAGTAGGTGAAGCTTTATCTGACCCTGTAATAATTAAGAGGGGGATTCCTCAAGGCAGTATTATCGGACCTTTATGTTTTCTTATATATATAAATGATATGAGTAAAGGAGTGGAATCGGAGGTAAGGCTTTTTGCGGATGATGTTATTCTCTATAGAGTGATAAATAAGTTACAAGATTGTGAGCAACTGCAACGTGACCTCGAAAATGTTGTGAGATGGACAGCAGGCAATGGTATGTTGATAAACGGAGTTAAAAGTCAGGTTGTGAGTTTCACAAATAGGAAAAGTCCTCTCAGTTTTAATTACTGCGTTGATGGGGTGAAAGTTCCTTTTGGGGATCATTGTAAGTATCTAGGTGTTAATATAAGGAAAGATCTTCATTGGGGTAATCACATAAATGGGATTGTAAATAAAGGGTACAGATCTCTGCACATAGTTATGAGGGTGTTTAGGGGTTGTAGTAAGGATGTAAAGGAGAGGGCATATAAGTCTCTGGTAAGACCCCAACTAGAGTATGGTTCCAGTGTATGGCACCCTCACCAGGATTACCTGATTCAAGAACTGGAAAAAATCCAAAGAAAAGCAGCTCGATTTGTTCTGGGTGATTTCCGACAAAAGAGTAGCGTTACAAAAATGTTGCAACGTTTGAGTTGGGAAGAATTGAGAGAAAGAGGAAGAGCTGCTCGACCAAGTGGTATGTTCCGAGCTGTCAGCGGAGAGATGGCGTGGAATGACATTAGTAGACGAATAAGTTTGAATGGCGTTTATAAAAGTAGGAAACATCACAATATGAAGATAAAGTTGGAATTCAAGAGAACAAACTGGGGCAAATATTCATTTATAGGAAGGGGAGTTAGGGATTGGAATAACTTACCAAGGGTGATGTTCAATAAATTTCCAGTTTCTTTGAAATCATTTCGGAATAGGCTAGGAAAGCAACAGATAGGGAATCTGCCACCTGGGCGACTGCCCTAAATGCAGATCAGTATTGATTGATTGATTGAATTATTCTTTTCTCCTTTTTCGTTTTCCGTTATAACATAACTTCATTTCCCCCTTTTTCTTTTCATTTCAGATTCCAAACTCCAATTTGTGCCATAATCTGCTCTATTCATCTAAGAACTGCTAGAACTCTCCTTATATTCAAGATCGTCGTTACTCTTAACGAGTCCATTATTGCTGTTCTATGTTACATACGATTTTAGTTTTACTGCTAGCGCGTGAATATGGACTAGTTAACTTGTATTTTCTTCTGGCATCGAGATCATCTCTCCTACAAAATTTGCAACTATTGGAGATCACGTCATATCACCCTTAGTTTCGTCGTTATGCGCCTTTTGACTGGTTCAATTTGGACTCTTACTATTCAATGAACTCTATTTCAACTGTTGTTTTTGCATAACTGAAGAAACTCTATCCTTAATAATTAATCCACGCTTCACGCATTGACGTATATTTTAATGTCCACAATATCTATTTTTTACTTTAACAACCCATGATTGTTTTTAACTTCACAAGGTGCCGTCGTTCAATGTATTCCACGACAAATTCTTGCTGTTAATCTGTACATACAGTCTAATGTTATATTATTACTTTTTATTGCGACATTGTTATTCTTTTAATTTGAGGACACAATTTTGATCATTTTAAGCTCTGGGCCCTGACCTAGTCTTTGTACATGAACGGATAATGATGTTCGCTATGCCGAACGAAACATGTCCCATTATTTAAGACAACTCATGATTATTTTATAATTCAATGAGTGTATTGTATTATATTGAGTAGGTGGTTGTAAATAAAAGGATTTTACAATTTTAATGTATTATCTTCAATACGGTTCTATGATGAGATTAATTACATTCTAGAAATGGTGTGGCATTATTCCTATTTGGGTTATATCCTGCAATTAAATCAATACTTTTATATTTACTACTACTAAATTTATCCCTATAAATTTCAGCCCATGTCAGGCTATGATCAAGTTCACAATTCATATTCACATTTAACTTTCCAACAGTGCGAAATGTAAATACCTAAGCCACGTCCAGTTTTGCCGTCTCTGTGTGAAAAGATGCTCCTATAATTTGGTATCTTATAGTGTTTCACCTCCTCAATTTTACCAAGGTTTCTGTCACAACCAATATATCTACCTGACCTATAATGTGCAAAAGAATTTCTATTTCCTCAAGTTTGTTTCGGATATTCCTGCTCTTTAGGTACAAGCACCTAACCGCACTGTAAGATTTTGACGGACCAGTAGAGCTGTTTCCTTCCAGGTGAGAAGCAACTGTATATGAACTGATGTTCTGTAAAACAAAATTATTTATGGAATCGTATTGAATTTCATAACAGCCTAATGTAAAAATGGAGTATTTGTTGTAACATTTAGGTACTGCCATTAACGAGTGTTGGTATGTCATCTTGGCTGTGCCGTTACACTTGTGTCTTAGCTCTGCAACTTTCTAATATCATTAATGCTCCTAATTCACAATGATCGATGGTTTTCAGTCCTTCTTACGTAGAGTTTGCAGTCCCTTGTCCAAATATATTTATATCCATGTTGCCGTAGATCCCTGGCCATCTTGTGGGGATATTTATTCCCCGATGTCAGATGTTCATTGATATATACAGCTCGGTTAGCTGCTTGGATACCTAAATCTTTATAGCTTAGTGTTGATTTATTCTTCCTTGCTGCGAGCTGCTGATCCTTTTTTAACTGGCTACAAAATTTTACAAGGAGAGGAGGAGGGAGTTCCTGCTTCTTTTGGGGGTAGACAATGACACGCATCAATATCACTGTCGGTCACTTCGACACCGAGCGCATTGCCAAGTGCTTTCACAACTGCGACTGGATTCTCGTCACCAAGCTGAGGCAGTCCATGAATTTCAACGTTGTTCCTCCGGACGTACTGTTGGAGGTCTTGATTTTCCTCTCTAAGCTTAGAGAATTCTTCATCTGCTCTTGTCTTTTCCCGTTCGAGGACAGCAACCTTAGACTTCAATGCCGCTACTTCTGCCATGGCGTTTTTAAAGTCATCAGTTATTTTGTGCAGCTGACGCTTAATATCGTCGAAACTCTCAGCACAGGAGTTTACCGACTTTCTAATTTCCGCTTGTCCAGGTTCGATTCCTTCTAGTTTACATAGCCTTTTGTGGATGTCCCTAACTACAGATTCCATGTCCTCAAGCTTATGGTCACTCGGCCCTGTGGCCAGATCGCCATTCACACTATCACACTTGCCGCAGTACCACTTCTTTGATTTGTCCTCAATTAGTGTCTTAAATTCCCGTTTATTAAATTTAACACACGCTCTGTGATGTTTTCTGACACTTACCGTCACAGATGATGTAGTCGTCCTCGGCAGTAATTGATTTTATGCACGAAGAACACACAGCTAGTTGTTTATTGCCCGCCATATTGAATTATCCATATACTAAAGTCATTCCACGCCATATCTCCGCTGATAGCTCGGAACATTCCACTTAGTCGAGCAGCTCGTCTTCTTCTCCCAAGTCTTACCCCCCAAACTTTATAATTTTTTGTAACGCTACTACTTTTTTTTGGAAATCACCCAGAGCGAATCGAGCTGCTTTTTGGATTTTTCTAGTTCTCGAATCAGGTAATCCTGGTGAGGGTCCCATACACTAGAACCATACTGTGGTTCGGGTCTTACAAGAGACTTATATCCCTCTCCTTTACATCCTTACTACAACCCCTAAACACCCTCATAACCATGTGCAGAGATCTGTACCCTTTACTTACAATCCCACTTATGTGATTACCCCAATGAAGATCTTTCCTTATATTAACACCTAAATACTTAGAATGATCCCCAAAAGGAACTTTCACCCCGTCAACGCAGTGGCTGGTGGCGCTGGCCTTCTGACCCCAAGTTGGCACGTTCGATCCTGGCTCAGTCTGGTGGTATTTGAAGGTGCTCAAATACGACAGCCTCGTGTGGGTAGATATGCTGGCACGTAAAGGAACTCCTGCGGGACTAAATTCCGCCACCTGGGTGTCTACGAAAACCGTAAAAGGTTAGTTAGGGGGACAGAAAGCCAATAACATTATAATTATTGTTAAAACTTTTCCTGTTTGTGAAACTCACAACCTGCCTTTTAACCCCGTTTATCATCATTTTCCATCTCACAACAGTATCGAGGTAGTTTTGTAACTTATTTATTGTTCTATACAGAATATCATCATCCGCGAACAATTCCACGTCGTTACTCATATCATTTTTATATATAAGGTAGCAAACGGGTCCAAAGAATTTCCCTCTTCCATATTGTACGGTTAATTCTTACAATATATATATATATATATATATATATATATATATATAATGAAAATAATTTACACGCCTTGTTGGTACTTTTCTGTTTATTCAGTTGCCTTCAGGAGTTTTGGCGTGTCTATAGCGACCTTGACAAGCTCAAGGTTTGGTACAAGCGTCTTCAGCTCTAGCCGTTTCCCGCGGTTTGTATACAAACAGTGCACAGTGTCATAGTATTTCTAACAGAAAAGAAAAAAAAGCATTTTAACCGTCTGTGAGGTGCTAACATTTCCAGCAGAGATTAAAATTTTTCCCGATGTCGTGTAGTGATATTAAGCGAATAAAATATGTAAATTTAGTTAATGAAATCTCATTTAGACTGGGGAAATACTGTTGAATATTTTAGGCATTACTTCATATTTATTAACGTATTTGCTTGTTTGTGTTACGCATTGCACAGTGTCACGTTTCACAAATGTACCAGGGACGCCGAACTGAGAAGCAAATGGAGTACCGATACAGTAGGGAACAAAGCCGGGCACTCTGTGTCTTTAGTACAACCTGTCCTACACAGTTCCCCAAGGTTTTCGCGTTATCCTTCTCATAAGCCGAAGTATACTTCTGATAGAAAGAAACCAGCGCCAAGATCAGATTCCTTGCCACCCAAGAAACGGAGCCTGGTGCAAGTGATGATGTTGAGATACTGCTGGATAATGCTGCACAGACAACTATTTCCATAACAAGTAAATCGAAAACTAAGAGCAGTGATAAATGAATTAAAGCGTGGAATTGAAGAATTAATGAAGCATCAGAAGACGCAGCAAGTATCATAATCAGACGAGAAAGTTAAGAAGATTCAATAAAATGTTAGCAATGGGTAAATTAATACGTCTTTCATTTTAGAACAAACAAGGCTCACACCGCTGGCTACGCAGAAGCGTGTGACTGGGTAAGATATGTCCATGCGCGTACCGCCATGTTGCGGGCGCTCCTCAGCTTTTCGCCGAGATCGTATGGAATTCGTGCTTTAACTTAAATTTCGCACACATGAGAACATTCGCCCTACAAAATTAATGACAGCCTACACTGACTACCGTGTACACACGCAATAAATATACATAATATAAAGACTGTGGTAATATTAAAATATATTTCTGTAAAAAAAACTGAACAATCTATGCAAATACTTTGGATAGCCCATAGGTGGCGCAGAAAACTTTAGCAGACTGAATAAGAAGACTGAAAAATACACTACTACAAAAATACACTAGCGGTACCTCGAAAATGATCATGTCGCTCACTTTAATATAGGGATATGTTTGTAAGTGATGTGTTTGAACATTGTAACGAAGTAACGCAATTTAAAACCTCCCCTGAGAACCTATTTTGAACTAGCAATATCGCCGTAGAAAATCTTAATTATTTTATATGACTAAGTGTATGGTTTCCCTCGTGCTACTAAGTGCTTAAGAGATACTCATAGAACTTTATTTATATTTCTTATTGTTCACTAATGGCAACCTTATTGGATTCTCGCATTTCAATATTGTGCGGACTGTTTCATTTCCCTTCTGATAAGTGCTGCTATCTTCCGCCCGTCACCCACAATTAGTTTCCCCTCTCCGTCCGCTCTTCGTCCTATTGGAGCGCGGCTACTTCCTGATGGAGCAAACCTCGCCATTTTGACTGGAAACAGTACGGGTGTGGAAGTCATGGCGTGCGGTTGTGTTAATTGGACTCTCAGGATGTTGGCGTCATGTTGGGGCATAGACCCTGGCTGAGGGTTTTGAGATATGGGTTTTAAACCCGTATTACCTCGTTTTCGACGTCATCCTATTAGTAAATGTTTTAATTAATTCTGGCCTGGGAAACCAAACTCATCCGTAAGTATTTGGGGATCTGGCTCATCATGGTTGAGCGTCAGCTTCACCCAAGTAAGTGGCTTCATCATTTGGCAAGTTATATCCTGTGATTATGAAACTACAAGGCAATTCGTGTGATCCGTGTCTTTCAAGGTGGAAGTTTGTGAAAGCAATTATTTTTGGAAATTACAAAGCGGACGGTCGTGTGGCTAATGCAGTAAAATATCAAATTAATAGGCATGTAAAGACTACGAAAATAAGGAAATTTTATTTAATTAAGCATCATTTTCACCCGTTAATGAGCTTTAATTGATCATGTAAATTCAAAATGTGTCGTGGCACTCAGTGGCCTTTATACTACGTGAGGTTCTGTAGAAGCATATAATTCTAGTTTCCTTTTTGGTTTATTTTAAAGCATGCTTCTTCTATTTTCTGGTATTTTAGTGTATGCTTGGGTGTATTCCTGATTTAATTTTGTGTTTCTGGCCTTTGTTGTGCCTTGTACCTTGATTGGTTGTTCGCGGGCGTGTGTTTTCGTTGCTATGGGATCGATTTTCCTTTTGGGGGTGGGATGTTGATTGTTGCCCGTGGGTTTTGTGTGTTGGTTGTGGCACCTAAGTTTACTTATGAATTTCCTATTTTTGTGAAAGATTTCTCTACTCCTTGCTTGGTCTCTTCCCGTTTTCCTCCTGTTTACTGTGTGATTTCCGTTCGTTGATATTTGTTGACCCCTCGAAGTTTATTAATTGGGCTAGAGTTCTATGCTGCTGCGAAGCCTCATCTTACTAACAAACTTCAATGAATCTCGTTAAATGAGTGGTTTTCCATAGGTTTAAAACTTTAGTTTTAATTACATTTTAGTAGTCTAACAAACGGGCCCGTGTAAACAACTTAAGTCTTTATCCGTTATCATAGTAATGTTATCAATCCGTACTACTTCTTGTAATGGATTTAGTGTTTTTAATTGGTGCAATTTTCAGTTTTTAAGTTAATGATTTCTATCAGTGTTATATCCTGGAAAGGACTACGGTTTTCAGACCGTGTTTTCTCTATTTTTCACTCATTGATTTTAAAACTGCTTAAATTACTTTCATTCTCTCAGATGGCACGATGTTCGTATTGGTTTCATATTAGGTTTTCATTCTTTAATTAAAGGTTTTTTGACTTTCTTTCATTATCTGAGTGGTTCAACGCCAAAACAAGGGATCTTTCTCCTTTTCCTCTGGGTGTTTATTATGGGCCACATGGGTAAGTACCTGTTGGATGTAAATTTCCTATCCTTGTGACTGATTTTCATAATTTGCTTTTGGTAATTGTTTATTTCACACCGGTTTATAGGAAGTACCGGCCTGTGTGTGTTTGCTAACCGCTAGTGTGGTGAGTTTACTGCACTGGTGGCTAAAACATTGTACGTAGTGCAAGAAGGCCAGACTCAAAGGACGAGGATCACATGAAAAACTGTCTCTTAAGAAACCTAGACTCTACAATTTAGTTTTATTGAAAATAAGAAGACATGTTCAAAAACAGGCTACAACTTAAGTATGATTACATCTCGTGAGAAAATTTTGCCTGTCTCTCAGCAGACTGGAGAACACATGAATTAAGTATTTACAAACTCCTGTACCGATAACAATAATCTTCAATATCAACAGAAAAGGAAACCTGTGAAATAAAATATTTCTATGAAAGGTAAATAGAATAGAATAGAATACTCCCGTCCCCCAATTCCAGATCACCTGCAGCTGGGGAGAGAGCATTCGTTTATTGCGACTGAATTATGATACATGCCTTATAATACCCTCTTACAATTATTGGCTGTTACTATACTGAATATGAATTATTTTGTCCTAGACATTAACAATATTATATAGTCTAGGACAACATGTAGCTTCACTACCTTATCTTACTAACTGAACGAATTTTTATTTATTACGTTATAACATTAAAAGAAAGGTTAGAATCAAAATGACAAATTAACATTCAGTATATACTACATCTAACCTAAATCTGTCTGGTCGCGACTTCCCCCCTGGTGAGGAACTCCTACCACCCTTCCCAGAGATGTCACGACTAGACCCGTCTCATGAGGCTCCGAAATCGAAACCTCGTAGACCCCTTAAGTTGTCAATACTGTTTCCTCACCACTCCTTCGTGTGACAGCCCACATGTGTGCGGATGACCTACCTCAACATGTAGGCTATCTCGCCTGTATTCCACTGCCGAGACGGAATCCATAACTCGGCTCATATTTCGCTGTCTTATTAACAAATTGTTTCCTCTGGTTTAATACTATTCACACTTTACTATAATCTACACGTGCAGAAGTACTGAGTCAACACTAGGCTTGAGAGAGGTTAGACCTATCTCCTCCTCTCCCAACTCTACTGTACTACAGCAGCCAAAACATACAAACTAACAATCCCAAAGCAAAATAAAACAGGCTAACAAACAGCAAACAACCTCTTGTCTGGAACACATTACTGCTAAAATATTAATGTACTAAATCTACCAATTAGAAATATACAATACCTAATGTATGAAGGAACACTGAACAACTATAAAAGAAACATAATGCTAAACTTATAACTATTGTCGCCCTTACTTCTTAGCGACTTAAACTCTATAATGTTCTATATCCGTGTCTCAAAGTTGTATTATATACTTACATGGTTACAAAATATCGTTCTTATTAACTCATACATATCTGCTATTTCCGAGATCTCTTGTTGTACAGTCATCATATTACCTCTCTGCTGCGCTTGTAACTTACATTGTCATCACACCTTACTCTAATCTACACGTGCAGAAGTACTGAGTCAACACTAGGCTTGAGATAGGTTAGGCCTATCTCCTCCTCTCCCAACTCTACTGTACTACAGCAGCCAAAACAATCTAACTAACAATCCCAAAGCAAAATAAAACAGGCTAACAAACAGTAAACAACCTCATTGTAAGGAACACATTAGTGCTAACATATTAATGAACTAAATCTACTAATTAGAAATATACAATATCTAATGTATGAAGGAACACTGAACAACTATAAAAGATACATAATGCTAAACTTATAACTATTGTCGCCCTTACTTCTTAGCGACTTAAACTCTATAATGTTCTATATCCGTGTCTCAAAGTTATATTATATACTTATATGGTTACAAAATATCGTTCTTATTAACTCATACATATCTGCTATTTCCAAGACCTCTCTTGTTGTACAGTCATCATATTACCTCTCTGCTGCGCTTGTAACTTACATTGTCATCATGTTTTGCTTATTACATTTTTCTATTTCCATGCTACCTCTCATTCCTTTAATAATACTTATAGTTACAAATTACTTGTCTATCCTCATGCTCATTTACATTACATTTACTATCATTTACTAATACTGGTATTACTTTCAATTATTACTAATCTCATTTTAATTTCTTTCTTCCACATGTTTCTTAGAATACAGAAAAATTTAGCTAGTTTTCCTGGGGTGATCCATTCTTTATTTAACAATTTGGTTATTGTATAAAATTCTTTCTCTCTTTCTACTTTTAATTTATATTCATCTCCAAGGTATTTAGTTCTCAGTGCATCCGTTCCCTTACATGTTCTCAGTAAATGGGCTTCTCCCATTATGTCGTCACAAAATAAACATAGATTTAGGTTATGGTTCTCTCTTAGTCCCTTATTTTTGTATAAACCCAAAGCCACCACAACACACCTCTTAGTTCCCTATTTGGGATTCTTTTTTTCTTATTGACATGTTTTGGATAATTCCACAAATTTCTACTAGTGTTCTTTTAGTTTCACATTCTGCCCTAATCATCTGTCTCTCTATGTCCTTCACTCTAATCGTTAATTTTTTAATGAAGCTGTTTTCCTAACCGTTCATCTCCTTATCCCAATATATCCCCATTCCTATTTTGTCTAGCATAACCAATAATCCTCATCCAAGTGTCTCATCTGGTGCTGGTAAGCTAGGTTTAATATTTCCCACCCCTCTCCCCTTTTTAATCTTAACCAATATTTTACTATTTTCTTACTTATGTCTGCTTGGATGCTGATATCTCCACATATAGTTCTCACTCCACTATTTGCTGAACATTCTGGTAGACCCATTATTATTTTACAGAATTTGTTACTTATGACATCTAGTTCTTTTTGTCAACTTCTGTGCCCCATATTTCAACACCATACAGTTCTTTTGATACCACAAGAGCATTAAAACATTTTTATGTAGCTTGTATTCTAAATTAGCCATCTTCTTTTCTAAAGCCTTTATATTTGATAGGGCGGCCAAAGCTTTTATTTTTACATGGTGTATCTGTTCCTTCCACAACCCAATCGCTGTTAATATCATTCCTAAATATTCTAATTTATTTACAACTTCTAATTCAACACCATCTAACCACCATCGCCTTACATTTCTTTTTAATTTATTTCCTCTTTTACAAACCATTACTTTTGTTTTCTTGGTATTTATTTTCAAATTCCATGTATTACAGTATTCTACCATTTTTTAAGGTTACTTTGCATACCGACTGTTTTTAGTGAGAGCAGCAGGATGTCGTCTGTGAAGACTAGGCCGAGGATCTCTTTATTGTATAAGCAAGGGCTAGTCCTATCCACCTTCCCTAGGCATTCTATTACATCATTAATAAAAAGCAAAAACAGTATTGGTGATAGTTTACATCCCTGCTTAAGTCCAATGTTCGAGTGGATCTTGCCTATCATTAAATCTTCTTTAACTTTAATTGAACATATCACTTCGGCATATATTTCTTCTATGGCTTTAATCATTTTAATTGACATTCCTATTCCAGCCAGCTTCACAACGACCGCCCGTCTGCTAACTGAGTCAAAAGCTTTTTGTAGGTCTATTGCTGCAATGTATAATCTACCACCTTTCTTTCTTATGTACTTGTCCATTCATGTTTTGATTATAAATACATTGTCTGTAGTTCTCATTCTTTTCCTGAATCCTGATTGGTATACCGAGAGAATAGAGTAATCTTCTGCCCATTTCATAATTCTTTTAGGTAAAATCCCACTGTAGATCTTACTTAGTGAGTCCAACAATGTAATCCCCCTATAGTTGTTTGTATTCGATCTTTCTCCTTTTCTTTTGTAGATCGGGCAAATTACTCCTTCCTGCCAAGATCTTGGAATTTTTCTTCCCTCAAATATTTTGTTGAATATTTTAGTTATTATTTCAAGCATCTGAACGTTATTACCTATCTCTTTCCAGAATTCATACGTAATTCCATTAGCAGCACCTGATTTTCCGCCCTTCCCTTTTTTTCCTTACATCTAGTACCTCGCCTGTGGTTATTATATCGTCTGGTATAGGCAGCGTAACTCTACATGTCTCAGTATACTTTTTCGTTTTTGTTCTCTTCCCATGTGTCATTACCCCCCTAATAACCCCTTAAAAGGCGTTAACCATTCCTCATTGGATATTTTTACTTGATCACAGCTTTTATAACCTTTACATATTGTGCTAATTTTGTTCCATACTTTCTTTGTTTCATTTTCTTTGCAGTACTTAAGCAATATTTTTGACTCTTTGTCCTGTCATTTTCTTTTCTTGTCGCTTATTAAATATTTGTATTCCTTCCTCTGTTTACAAAAATCTTCTGGTAAAACCTGAGATCCCTCATTTCTATACCCTTTTAAAGCCTTGATCACTTGATTTTTCTTCTCTCTACACTCCCCTGTATACCACACATTTCTTTTATATTGTCTACTCCTACTCACAACCATTTTTTACCAGCTACTTCTATTGATCTTTCAAGCATTCTTATTGATTCATCTAAGTTATTATCCTCTATCATATACTCCATGCCTATTTTCAGAATTCCAAAGGTTTTACCCCTATAGTAATCTCTAAATTGTTCTCTCTTTTCCTCACTCCACCTGTATCTTACTAATTTTCTCTGTTCATAGTTAAAGAATTGTGTGTCTACTTTACTATCTTCCTCTCTTAGTAGCCGAATAACAACTGGGAAATGATGGGTCGCTGTCCAATTTTTTACCTGGATTTCTTTAATAAGAGTTAAAGCCTCTCTAGATGCCAACACTAGGTCTATAACACTCCCTCCTGACTCCACTATATATGTTAGGTTGCGTGATTCATCTCCCGGCCATCCCCCATTTAAGATGTACAATTCCTCTATCGCACATATTTCTAATAATTTCTCTCCATTTTTATTACACTCTTTGTCTTTGCTTCTCCTTCTTTCTATTAATATTTCCCCGATTTCTTTATCATATAATGGATTATTTAAGCCAACCCTTGCGTTGAAATCACCCATTATAATTATTCCTGCTTCTTCATTTACTAATTTTATCTGATTTACTGCATCAACGAGCTCTTCAAAGAAATTTTCCTTCTCAAACGGGGACCCTGATCGGTGATTGTAACCAAAGCCAATAAACATATCTCTCCCCTTTTGATTTCCTTTTCTTAGTTTTGACCCAGATCATTTCCTCACATCCTGATTCCCATTATCTCCACTTGCTTGCAAATTTCGTCTTTTACGATAACTGTTATCCCTCCTGGGTGACGCCCTTTCGGACTCCTTTTATATTTTGTTTTACTCCAGACCTTAAATCCCAGTATTTTCACATTTTTGCTAGGTGTCAACCATGTCTCTACTATCCCAATAATCTCACTCTCTCTCATTAAATCTAAATCAAATCAAATCAAAATCTCTTTATTTGCAAATGAGGTGTCTACCTCGGTGGCAAATGGTACACTAAAATACATTATTGTCAAGCACTAAATTTTAAATTAACAGGAGACGAAGAAAATTTTCCTAGAATACAATATTATACAATTTACGCTAATAATTTTTTCTATTAAACACACACATCATCCTTAATAAATTTATATTGTTTACAAAATTCTACTTATAATATCTTACAAACTCATATACAGTACGGTATGTGAAATTACTTCTAATAATACTATACAACTGGTATAAGATTAAAATTAACATTGAATTTATTTACATATTTATATTTTACCCATTTTGGAACCTAAGTAGCATAACGACCTGCTGCGTCTTAACCAGAGCCCCTTTTGCCACCACTTTTCAGAGTTCCTGAAGGGCCTTCACAGCTACCGTAGCGGTCCCAGGGCATTCGAAGTCCCCACTGTACTTCACCCCTACAGGCAGTCCCCTACTTGGGCTGTCCAATCTCCTTAGACCAGGGGATGGAATTAATTTAATCACACACATTTATTATTTACAATATCCTGCACTGGTCGAATGCCCTCTAACATTTCATTTATCATCTCTGTTATTGTTTATTCTCTTCTTGAATATCTGTACAGATTTTGGAAAAGGATCAAACACTACCCCTGGTAAACTGTTCCACTCGTTCACGCCCTTCCCAATGAAAGAAAATTTACCCCAATCGCTTCTGCTAAAATTCCTTCTAATTTTGTACTTGTGGTCAGTTCTACCAATATAATTATTTTCCAACCGAAGCCTCTCACGGATATCTCCCCATGCTTCTTCTCCTGTATAGGCTCTATATACTCCTATAAGTCTAGTTTTCTCCCTTCTCTTACTTAAAGTTTCCCACCCAAGTTCCTTTAACATTTCTGATACACTACTCTTTCTCCTGAAATCCCCTGTTACAAACCTTGCTGCTTTCCTCTGCACACCATCTAGTTCTTTTATTAGGTATTCTTGGTGAGGATCCCAAACACTGTTTGCATATTCCAATAATGGACGAACCATACTTAGGTAACTTTTCTCTTTTAATTCTTAGTTACATCCTTTAAGTAGCCTCATTATGACATGTAACGATCTGTATGCTTTCCCAACAATGTCATCAACATGACCCTTCCAGTGCAAATTACTTTCAAATCTTACGCCTAAGTATTTGCACTTGCCATCTTTTGGGATAACTACCTCATCCAAAGTATATTCAAATTCAGTTTTAAAGCTCCTGTTTGTAAATGTTATAACAGTTGATTTGCCTCCATTAATCTTCATATTATTTTCTTCAACCCATTGTTGGATACTCTCAAGGTCCCTTTGTAATTCTGAACAATCCTCAATGTTATTTATTTCCCTATAAACAATTATGTCATCTGCATACAATTTTCTTTTCGATGTTATATTGTTCCCTAAATCATTTGCGTATATTAAGAAAAGTAACGGACCGATTATACTACCCTGTGCAATTCCCTTCCAAACTTTCTCCTCCTGTGATATATTATTTCCTACTTTGACTTTCTGAACCCTTGAATTTAGAAATGTTCTTATCCAACGTATAACCCTTACGTCCAATCCTATTCCCTCCAATTTCTTTAATAATATTCCATGTTCCACTCTATCAAAGGCTTTGGAAAGATCTATGGCTATGCAATCTAACTGGCCTCCTGAATCTAACTGATCTGATATGTCCTGCTGAAATCCCACCAGTTGTGCCGCGCAAGAAAATTTCTTTCTAAATCCATACTGGCTCCTCATGAACCAATTTTTATCATCACATATCCCTCTGATGTACTTTGCTATTAAACTCTCCAGTATTTTACAAACTATACTGGTCAGGCTGATTGGTCTGTAGTTCTCTGGTTTCCTTTTATCACCCTTTCCTCTATAAACTGGTATTATTATAGATTCCTTCCATTCCTTTGGTATCACACTACTATTTATGACATAGTCAAAGAGAAATTTTAAATTCTATAAATTCATCATTTCCCAGTTTACTTAATATACCCTCTATGTTGATTAATCCCACTACCTAGTCTAGTTATTTGTTCATAGGTATATCAGATGCTACCAGGGCCTTCCTCCTCGTTATTCGTGCTTTAGGAATGGTACATAGCTTATGATTCCTCTCAGATAAGTCATTAGGCCTACCAGCAAATTTTACTCAATTCTCTGAACACATTATTTAAAAAGTACATGACTGCAGAAATCTTCCTAAAACAATTAGATACATGTTTTATAATTTTATGTATATGAAATGCCGGCTCTGCGGTGTAGGGGTGGCGTGTCTACTAATAACCCGGAGGCCCCGGGTTCAATCCCCGGCCAGGTCGTCAGAGATTTGTACCTGGATCTGAGTGCTGGATCGAGGTCCGCTCAGCCTACGTGATTACAATTGCGGAGCTTTCTGTCGGTGAGATAACGGCCGAGAGGATTCGCCGTGCTGACCACATTACACCTCGTAATCTGCAGGCCTTCAAGCTGAGCAACGGTCACTTGGTAGACCATAGCCTTTCGGGCCGGTTGTGTCATATGGTTTGTTTTGGATATGAAATAACGTAATTGGATGAGTAGAAGTTATCATTATTGTGTGATTTGGATTTAGGTAAAAGCTGCCTGACATTAGTTACACTGGTGCTAGTCATCTATTGTGTATTTTTTAAAATGAAATGAATGTCTAGGACTAGTTGTAGTTTCTCTGCGTGGATTAGGCTTAAGTTTTATTTTTTCCAATTTGCTTTACGTCGCACCAACACGGATAAGTTTTATCGCGACGATGGGATAGGAAAAGCCTAGGGATGGAAAGGAAGACTCCGTGGCCTTAATTAAAGTCAGCCCCAGCATTTGCCTGGCGTGAAAATGGGAAGCCACGGGAAACCGTCTTCAGGGCTGCCGACAGAGGGGTTCGAACCCAATATATCCCGGATGCAAGCTCACAGCTGCGCGCTCCTAACCGCACAACTAACTCGCCCGGTTAGGCTTAAGTAAAAATGTTATCATTTAAGATGTGAAACCCTGCTCATCATATTATCTTCTTAAATATTACCGCTTTTACAAACTCATTCTGAATCAACATTATCTGAGCACATAAAAATTGAAAGTGCGTTCTAATTTTTCTCTAAAATGAGCACTATGATTTACACCAGAAAGAAAATAGATGAAACTGAAAGTAAAGCACTTGCAAACAAAAAGATTAATGTCATAGTGAACAGTTATTTTGATTAGCATTTTCTACAGCTGACTAGGATTGGCAAAATTGTAAAGAGCTTTATTTAGACTTTATATTGTCAGATTTTTCTGAAATAGCATATTAACAATTGTATTCTTTTATTATAAAGCAAATGGGAAAAATTGAGAATTGAAGACATACCATACCAATAATTCATTTTTCAGATAATTGATCATTTGAAGCAATACCTTACCCTAATACTAAAAGGTTTTATCAAGTTGTATCAATCATATCTTACGTATTCTATGCCCAGGTTTATCAAATTTGTAATTCCGCAACACAGTTTGTATGAAAAATATGTAGCGTTTTTCAGAACAGCTGTTTAATTCTAAACAATTATCTCCGATGAATTGCAAAAAGGCAAACAAACAAAAAAGAAGTCTAAATATTCTAAATTTCATGTCCATGCGTTCTCTGAATCAACCACCCTATAACTTGTTTGGTTCTCGATTATGGTAAATGAAAGTTATTTTATAACAGTTCAATTTCTACTCACATGTGAAAAGAAATAGCAGATCCCTTCCGATAGCAACCTGTACAAATGAAGGCTGCACATGAATTCACCCTCGTGAATATCTTTCCATTCCACAGGTAAGGCCTAACTTTAGGCTTAATATTGCCGAAACTACTGTAATATATCAGGTCCCACATTCCTTGAAAATATTTGACAATATGTTACCACTCCGTCACATATAATACAAAACAGATCCACTAACAGGCATGATTTAAATCCAAAACATGCAAGGGTCTGTAACCATTACCACGTGCAACCATGCATTCAAAGCTGAAGCGCCCGCAACATGGCGATGCGCGAAAGTGTTCAAAATTCCGCATAGCATCAGCGCGCTCTGTGAGTCTAGATAAGTAATATTAAAGTCTTTGGGAACGATTTGGTTCCCATGGAAAGAAAAATATGATGTATAAAGAAACAAACTTGAAGGTATGTGTACTTTAACACAGACAATCTCCATCCGGATGTAAATACTTTATACTTTGCTGTAATCGGAATGTACATAAGACACAACGTTTCTGCAGAAGTTGTCATAGAAACTATTTTGCGTGCTTTAGAGAAAGTGAATAATAACATGCCAATAGTACTAACAGGGGACAAACCCGACCGTAAGGCTCTAACTGTTTCCGAAGCCCTTGAAGAAGAAGGATTTTCTCTGGTCAACTAAGAACAACTCCCAACGTACATAGGTCACAATGGCTCGAGTGTCATAGACTTAATATTCTTCAGAGGTACTGCACCCATCAGATGAGTCTGATTGGCTGATTTTATTTGTACCGGGCGGTACACCTCCACGCCGCTAATTCAAAAGGTGCGCCAGTTGAAACTCCTCTGCTGGAGGAAACCTGAACTTTATTGACGGTATTAATTTTCTACTTTCTCAGAAGATGTCACTACCTGTAAATTTCGGAGTTTTAGAACTGTGTCATTTTTGATGTGTTTTTGTTTTGCTTGAAGTAAGAAGTGTGAACTTTCTCTTCTAGAGGACACTACTGAAGAACTACAATAGTGCACCCTAGTGCGAAGAAAAAGAACTGTTCTTTGGAGAAATTTTTATTTCAAAAGTTTGTTTCTTGTTAAATTTCCTTCTGTTATGGTTTAAGTTGGCTGTATACCCCTCTCTTTCTCCTTGTTTTGTATTCAACCAATCCCGAATTTCTTAACTTAATTTTCCACCAATAATGTGTTTCTTCTTCATCTTGTGTAGGGGTTTCTCTTTATTCTCCAATAAAGTGATTGTGGGCGGGTGTTCTCATTCCCCTAACGCCTAGAACCTTCCGCGAGAGTATATAAACTGCTGATTTTAGGGTCTCTGCGCCACTTCTGTTCCATCTTTCAGTGTGTAAAGTACATAGCAGGGGGCGGGAAGCGCCTCTTTCTTCGGCAGCGGTCAACAACAAGGTAATGGCCAATTAATAACTTCTTTCTTTGCTAGCTCAGCAGTTTAACTCTCGGGGCGGGTCCGAAGTTTTTCCGTTATGTAACCTTCCTTAAAAATGTAAAGAATCTGGTATCTATTTTACCTTTTAAACTACGTATTGGGATAGAGAGTGCTTAACCCTCTCGATCTCCCACTCATATTGTTTTGAGGTGAACTTTTTTCTCAACCTATTCTTCCTTAACATTATGTAAATTTGTTTCTTTTCTAAAGTCACCTCCGTAGTATGGGATTAGCCCTTGCATCAGTGGCTTAAGAGCCAAATTAGGTTTTAAAAACAAAGTGTATTAGGAGTGCCGATCGCCTCCTCTCAAATTGTTATTTTGGAGGTCATGTAATCAACCTTCTTTTCATTTAATAGACCTCAGTAGGTTGGGTATTTTACCCCTGTGTCTATGTCCAGTGAGGACAACTCGAAGGTGGAGTTTGGTGTGGCCTTTGAGAGGCTTAAAGTTGAGAGCGAGTGGCTCTTTTTGAAAATTGAGTGTTGTATGCCTCGTGGAGGCTTTTCAGTGTAATTTGGAGCAAGGGCTCCTAGGCATGAATGGGGTTTTCTGCCCCTCTGTTGAAACTTGTGTTTGGGGTAAAACTGAGCTGATTGCCCAAGCATTGTGAAGTCAGGGCGCGAAGCCCAAATCCTGTAAATATTGTAACTACCCTTTTGACTTGCTACTTTGTACCTGCCATGCTTGTTATTTCCTTATTTTGAAAAGAAAATATAACCTTGTTAAATTTTAAATTAATTTTACTTTCGTAGCTTGAGACCCGTTCACACCCGCACCTTCTTTCACCTCTACCTACCACGGAAAGCTCCGTAACAAGTGGTAGCAGAGCGTGGATGAATGGGTCTCATTTTAGCCCCTTTTGACGGCTAAATATTGTTCTGTTCCGAACTCTAACCATTTTCTCAGTTGCTGGAATTTTTTGAGATTTTCAAAATTGATCTGTCACCATGCCCGGCCCTCGCGATGTTCTCCATCTTAACTATTTGCGCAAGGAGGAGTTGATCTATGAGTTAACTATCAGAAATGTACAATCTGGAGGCACGGTTGCAGTAGACACAAACAAGCTTAGAGAGTCCCTAGATTTGCCCATTTCCATCCCCAATTTGGGAGAGAAAGAAATTGACGACTCTCTTTCCACGATCACGGAGAATATTACTGGGCTAGCTTCTGTAGTTAGTTTTTTTTTTATGAAAATGATCCTTCTCCTAATCAAATTAAGCGTGTGCAAGCTAGGCTGTTTCATTTTTCAAATAGAGTTAACGATCTGTTGTCTCTAAAGTTGAATGACGTTCAGAAGAAGGAAGCTAGTACGCTGCTTGAAAATATGTCTGAATTATCTAGCAAGGTCACTCAATTGTTAACTGGGGAAGTTCCTCCCAAAACTGATCAACCCGCCACGATGAATGCTGGGAGCGAGGAAGAGCCCCCTAAGGGAGAAGTCAAAAGGATAACCGTTGCTGCTCAAACTATCTCTGCCCCATTAGACAACGAGTCTGAACGTCGTAACTCATTGACTAATGTACGTTCTGAATTAACTTCTTTGCCACTTAAACCTTTACCGACTATGTCACCCGGGTTTAGCAGCTTGCCTCATCCATTGGCAATGTTGCTCAGAGGTATCTCTATGTTTTCCGTTAATACCACCAGTGAAGTAATTTCATTTTTAAGATTTCTAGTTGAATTTCAGGATCATGCCCTTGTGTTTTCTCTTTCTCCATGTCAAATTTTGCAAATTATCTATCCTTATGCAATTGGTATTCTCTCTGACAAAATAGTAAGAGCCATAGCCGAACAGTCATCTATTGAAGATTTTCATGCACACCTGCTTGCAAATTTTATTCCCGCCCGCGCGAGGTCATCTCTGATTCAGAAGTACTATTATCGTGTACAGCGTTTGGATGAAAACCTGGCTGACTTCATCCAAGATATTAAATTCTATACTAGGGTGTTTGCTCTTAACTTTCCGGAGGATCAGATTGTACAGGCTATTGTAGAGGGAATTTCACCTCCCTATAGGTCATATTTGTGTTTCGCGGCGTGCCCGCAAACTTTCTCTGAACTTGAAGCATTGGCCGTCTCAGCAGAAGGAGTTAGATTCGCCGATTCTTTGCATGTAGCGAAAGAACCCCCGCCTTCCTTTAGTAATACTCGTCCTCCACCTCACCGATCAGTCACCCCTCGTAAATGTTATGCTTGTGGGTCGCCTGACCACCTGCGCAATAAGTGTCCACTGATCAAGTCGAGTGGGACAAGGAATGGGGCTGGTTCATCACAAGGCTGTTTTAAATGTGGGGCTTTCTCACATATCGCCAAGAATTGCCCAAACTCAAATAGCACCCCCTCCTGCTCAACTTCTGGTGCAAATTCCACCTATGCCAATAATAAAAAGTGACTAGTGGCTTCGGCTGAGTCGACTAATCCATCTTCCCGAGACTCAGACCCTGGTAAACAGGTTGTAAATTCAGGGAACGAGCAGTCTTCAAATTCATCTTTTGAATGCCCTAAAGAATGTCTTAGGATTGCGGCGGATACCCCCGCACCTATTCCTTTTCTTAATATTGAATTAAATAACGAGCCTATAACCGCTCTATTATATTCAGGTAGTGTTTGTTCAATTATTTCGGACCAATGGTATTCAAAATTTAAGTCTGTTTGTAAACTACCTGACTATGTCTCCTCTCCTGTTCAATATGTTTCGGCTAATTCATCCCCATTAGAAATTCTAGGTTCCTTACTGGTCAAAATTCGTATTTTTAAATTTACATGGAAAACCAAACTGTTTGTGGCTAAGCACTTGTCTTGCCCCATCATACTGGGAGCGGACTTCATTTCTCACACTGGTCTTGTGCTCGATCTTCAGAGTAAGTCGTGCACATTCAAATTTGCGTCCAAATGTAAAATTCCCTTGTTAAAGTGTAATTCTGTATCATGTTCATCTATTTCGCCTACCCAGGATGAGATGTTGTTAGACCTTAGACATCTACCTGAGGAGCAGGCTGATAGTATTCGTAAATTATGTCAGTCATTTCCAGAGGTGTTCTCTGATACTCTTGGTGTTACTGACCTTATTGAATACAAAATTGTGGTCACGGATTCGATTCCTGTCCGTTTTCCACCATATAGGCTATCTCCACCTAAAATGAAGGCATTGAAAGAAATCATCGATCAAATGTTGAAGGATGGTATTATTAGGCCCTCTAAGTCGGCGTATTCTTCGCCTATTTTTCTAGTCCCGAAACCCCAAGGAGGCTTCAGGCCTGTCATTGATTATAGGGCTCTCAATCGGAAGGTGGTGTTACAATCTGTGCCCCTTCCCGACCTTCATTCTTGTTTTTCATGGTTCCGTAAGGCCAAGTTCTTTACTATCTTGGACCTGAATCAGGCCTATAATCAAATTCCCCTTGCCGAAGAGTCTAAACACCTCACAGCGTTTGCCACGGACTGGAACTTATACGAATACAACCGCGTGCCTTTCGGGCTCCCCACGGGAGCAGCTGTACTCACTAGGCTACTAGATAGGGTCTTCTCCGACATCAAATTTGAGTACTTATATCACTACTTGGATGGTGTCGTCGTATTTTCAGAGACTTTTGAATAACATCTAGATCATCTGCGAGAAGTTCTCAATCGCCTTCGTAAGGCTGAGTTAACTGTTAAGTTGTCCAAGGTTGCCTTTGCTAAGCCCTCTATGTCATTCCTAGGGCATATTGTATCACCTGATGGTGTAGCAGTCGATCATTCTAGAACACAGGCCATCCGTGATTTTAAACCTCCCAAGGACATTAAAGGTATCGCCAGGTTCATAGGTATGGTGAATTTCTTCAGGAAGTTTATTCCTAACTTCGCTAATAGAGCGGCGCCCTTAAACCTTCTTCGTAGGAAAGGCATCAAATTCGAGTGGGGACCTTCTCAACAAGCCGCTTTTGAAGATCTTAAATTAGCTCTCTGTAATGCCCTTTACTTGCTATGCCTGATTTCTCGAAGAAATTCATCGTCCAAACCGACGCGTCGTCGTCAGCAGTAGCTGCAGTCCTTCTTCAAGAGACTGAACTAGGGAGGCGACCCATCGCCTATTCATCTAGGACTCTATCGGCTCAAGAAGCCAAGTATTCCATCTATGAGCTCGAAGGTTTGGCAGTCTTATTCGCCTTAGAGAAGTTCCGTCTCTATCTGGAACACGTCAAATTTGACCTGGAGACAGATAATCAAGCCTTAAGCTGGGTCTTAGGTAGGCCGCGTCGTACTGGTCGTATAGCCCGTTGGGCCATCCGTATTTCTGCCTTCCAATTCGATGTCAGGCATATCAGAGGTACCGAAAATATTGTTGCTGATGGACTCAGCCGTATGTTTTCCAACGACGTCGAGACCCATGAACCGGTCGATAGTTCATCACCTTCCGAATCCATACTATCTGATGTTAATGCCATCTTAACAGATGTTCCCATGCTCTTTAGGGATATCGAGAAATACCAACGTGAAGATCCGACGCTGGCTCCGATAATGGAAACCCTTTCTTCTGGGGAACATATCGTCCCTTATGTTCTGAGGAATGGTGTTCTATGTTGCCCCTCGAGGCATGATAAGATGATGAAAGTTGTCGTTCCAGCTGTTCTTGTACCTATGATCTTCAAGTATTATCATGAGACCCCATTAGGAGGGCATCTTGGAATCTTTAAAACTCGTGAGAAGATTCGTGAAATGTTCATCTGGAAAGGTATGGACGGTGAAATCCGTGAACTAGTGAAGGCTTGCAAACCCTGTTTGCTCAGTAAACCAACCATGTCCACCAAGGTAGGCCTTTTGTCTTCTCATCAAGCGTCGCGCCCCATGGAACGCCTGTATATTGATTATGTAGGACCCTTACCCCAGTCTAAGGGAAATGCTAACAAGTTTATCTTGGTATGCGTAGACGGCTTTACTAGATTTTCCTGGTTATTTCCGACTAAGCTGGCTACCGCTCAGTCTACCATTACTTGCTTAAATTCTATTTTTGCCTCTTTTGGTCCGTGCCAATATATTGTGTCTGATAATGCTAAGGCGTTCACATCTAATCTTTTTCGTAAATTCTGTTTCGACTTGTCCATCTCTCATGTAACTACTTCTGCTTATTACCCTCAACCATCTCTGGCTGAACGGGTTAACCGTAATCTCAGGTCCGCGCTTATTGCCTATCATCATGAAGATCATTCCAGGTGGGATACGTCCCTGAATTGGTTAGCTTTTGCTTTGAATTCGGCGGTTCATGAATCACATAAATTTACTCCAGCCTCTTTGATGTTCAAGTTTGTTCCCAACACGCCGCTCTCTAACCTCTGGTCTCTGAGTGACATTCTACCCGAGACAATAGATCCGGACATCATTAAAGATCTTTGGAAGAAGGCTAAAGCCAATCTTAAAGTCTCTCATGAAAAGGTTAGGGAAAGGTATGATCGTGGACGGAGACCCACCCCTTTGAAAGTAGGTGACCAAGTTATGGTCAAGAATTGTGTTCCCGCGGGCAAGCTTGCCCCCAGATTTCATGGGCCATGTGTCATTCTCGATTTTCTTACGCCGGTTACGTCGTTATTAAGTAATCCAGCCACCGAGAGGATATATAGGGTTCACCTGTCACAGGTGAAACCAGTGTAAATTTTGTGTCAACTTGCTTCATATAATCGTGAAAGGAATATGAAGGTTATATTTTTTTTGAGTTTCACCTTTAAGGCTTTCTGCCCCTTCTATAAAATTTAGTTTCATATGTAAGTATTTTTGTAAACCCTCCCCGCACCGTTAAACTGCCATTCTGTCCTCACCACGGCCATTACCACGCTCCCGTCTCCTGCTATACACACTGTGGCTTGATTATATTAAATGCCATGGATATCTGCACGCCGCTGGCCCCTCAACCTCTCCACCAAGCCTGTGCCCTCAAACAATGATGATGGTCCAACAATATTCTGCCGCCTTGCTTTAATGTTTCAGTGCCCCCGCAGCCGCGCGGCGCTGTGCCGCGACTGGGCTTGAGGAAGGGCCCCCTCGACCCCAGCGAGGACGACATGTGCACGGCGAGCCGGAGCTCTCCTCCCGGCCAAGGCTGATGTGCGGCGCACGACCTGCTACTTGCCCGCAGCCTGTTTTTGTTCACCGCGGGCGCGGCATGTTTCAACACCACTGCTCCCCTCATAGTGCGGGCGAGCGGTATCTCAGGGTACTTGAGGGGTCCGAGCGGCCTCCTCTGGACGCAAGCTGCAACGGCCGGTCTGGCCATCCAACTTAATCAACATCAACTACATGGACAGTTATATAAGAGATGACTACACTTGGGAATTCAACAACAAAATCTGGTGGACTTAGAAAATTTTTTCCTCGATTTTAAAACTAAAGTTTTCCTTCTCAATTCAACTTCTACAAACATAAAAGCTTTACTTCTCCAGTTACAACAAAAATTTTGAAACTGAATCAAACCACATTAAGAAAATCTTATAAATTTTTCGGCAATTAATCTCTACATCTACATCAAAACTTGGACCTTTTTTTCAAACAAATTTCATGTGTCACCCCTGGAGGAACATTTGGGGGGGGGGGGAGGTCTGTACCGGGCGGTACACCTCCACGCCGCTAATTCAAAAGGTGCGCCAGTTGAAACTCCTCTGCTGGAGGAAACCTGAACTTTATTGACGGTATTAATTTTCTACTTTCTCAGAAGATGTCATTACCTGTAAATTTCGGAGTTTTAGAACTGTGTCATTTTTGATGTGTTTTTGTTTTGCTTGAAGTAAGAAGTGTGAACTTTCTCTTCTAGAGGACACTACTGAAGAACTACAATAGTGCACCCTAGTGCGAAGAAAAAGAACTGTTCTTTGGAGAAATTTTTATTTCAAAAGTTTGTTTCTTGTTAAATTTCCTTCTGTTATGGTTTAAGTTGGCTGTATACCCCTCTCTTTCTCCTTGTTTTGTATTCAACCAATCCCGAATTTCTTAACTTAATTTTCCACCAATAATGTGTTTCTTCTTCATCTTGTGTAGGGGTTTCTCTTTATTCTCCAATAAAGTGATTGTGGGCGGGTGTTCTCATTCCCCTAACGCCTAGAACCTTCCGCGAGAGTATATAAACTGCTGATTTTAGGGTCTCTGCGCCACTTCTGTTCCATCTTTCAGTGTGTAAAGTACATAGCAGGGGGCGGGAAGCGCCTCTTTCTTCGGCAGCGGTCAACAACAAGGTAATGGCCAATTAATAACTTCTTTCTTTGCTAGCTCAGCAGTTTAACTCTCGGGGCGGGTCCGAAGTTTTTCCGTTATGTAACCTTCCTTAAAAATGTAAAGAATCTGGTATCTATTTTACCTTTTAAACTACGTATTGGGATAGAGAGTGCTTAACCCTCTCGATCTCCCACTCATATTGTTTTGAGGTGAACTTTTTTCTCAACCTATTCTTCCTTAACATTATGTAAATTTGTTTCTTTTCTAAAGTCACCTCCGTAGTATGGGATTAGCCCTTGCATCAGTGGCTTAAGAGCCAAATTAGGTTTTAAAAACAAAGTGTATTAGGAGTGCCGATCGCCTCCTCTCAAATTGTTATTTTGGAGGTCATGTAATCAACCTTCTTTTCATTTAATAGACCTCAGTAGGTTGGGTATTTTACCCCTGTGTCTATGTCCAGTGAGGACAACTCGAAGGTGGAGTTTGGTGTGGCCTTTGAGAGGCTTAAAGTTGAGAGCGAGTGGCTCTTTTTGAAAATTGAGTGTTGTATGCCTCGTGGAGGCTTTTCAGTGTAATTTGGAGCAAGGGCTCCTAGGCATGAATGGGGTTTTCTGCCCCTCTGTTGAAACTTGTGTTTGGGGTAAAACTGAGCTGATTGCCCAAGCATTGTGAAGTCAGGGCGCGAAGCCCAAATCCTATAAATATTGTAACTACCCTTTTGACTTGCTACTTTGTACCTGCCATGCTTGTTATTTCCTTATTTTGAAAAGAAAATATAACCTTGTTAAATTTTAAATTAATTTTACTTTCGTAGCTCGAGACCCGTTCACACCCGCACCTTCTTTCACCTCTACCTGCCACGGAAAGCTCCGTAACATTATTAATTATATTTTGTAACGAATAGTAATAGTCAGATAGGTCAAGACACGGACAGCATTAGAAATTTCTAGTAGGAGAACAAAGCTTCAGTAGAAGCCCACGCTTCCTTTCTTCTCTAAAAAATAAAGTGTTATCTCAAGAACACCTGCTGTTGCATCAGCTTTGGAAATTACGCAGCAGTAATGGAAAAATACTGGGAATGAGAGAGACAGAAAATCACGATCATAACTACCTGAATTCCCTTTATTTGGAATAGACCCGTCCATACAGTCGAATAACGTAATGTGCGATCGTGAATGTGATAGATACCACGTCTTAACATGTCCTAATAGGGGGAAATCATTGACTAAATTCTGTTCAGAAGAATGAGACCTATGTGGAAATGTTAGAATTAATGTACTTACTTACATGGGCATTTGGCTGCAATAAAACTATTATTATTATAACGTAATGTGTGCTCCAATCAGATCATTGAAAACAAATATTTTCAATAGTAGCGCGACAAAATTGTATGTAGGTCATTAGCAATCCAGGCCAATAATTAATGAAGATTGTGTCACAATAGGATGTCAATATTTACTGAAATAATTCTTGACTAACTTAATGGCTTATTGGAAATAAATTGAAACATTTGCGTACTCAGATATTGGGTAGTAACAAGAGTGGGAATCCCTTGCCAGTGTGGAGTTTGGCTCGATAGCGTAGAACGAGATATAGTCCAGGTAACGTCAACGATACTGTGAGATAAATTATGAACAGTTCTACGATCACGCTGCATTACGGTGGTAACAAGCAACTATGGAAATTTTGTGTACAAGGCATTTCATCTTTTGAGTAAATTTTATTTTGGAGCTACTCTAGCGCTGGTCAGTTGGGATTTTTGTGTGTCGAAATTAGTATTCTTCCGCCCATGAGTGCGCCAAACACCCTCGAGAAGCAGTTTTCCGCTTTCAGTCAGCATCCGGAGTATCATCGTGACCAGACGTGTTTTAGCCTTTGCTCCGTCTTCGGGTAAAGTTGCAGTGAGCTAAGTGTATTCACCAAATTATTTAGGTGAAATAAAGTTTTATAAGTACAAGCTGTATTGGAAAGTGTTTATAATCATATTATTGAGCTGATTAACATATCAACATATTTTATAATGTTCAATCTACGTATTGTCGAAGTGAGACTTGAAATTGTACAATAGTTACATCACGTATAACATGACTGTAAATGTGCTGGCCCGTAAGAGAAGCTTGACATTCAAATAGGCACGGAACTGTAATTGAGTGGAGAATATCTTTGCCTGCTACTGGGAGCAGTCATTTAGTGCGGGGAAGGACATACTTTCACTCTCTACCAGGAATTTAGGTCGGGGGGGGGGTGCGAGACCCTACACAGCTGTTTCGTAAAAGCACAGGAAGAGCAGATACCGCGAGATATTTCACTGCACCAGAAGTAAATTTGAACGAGCGCCCAGCAAGGTAAAGCATGCTTGTGTCATCAGGCATTTGAGCACTGTGTAAGCTGCATATATTATAAATGTTTAGTGTTATAACAAGTTGTTTATATCAGTGTTATCATCAAGAGAATACGTGTGCAACTGTGTTAATACTGGTGATAATTAGTACGTAAGCAAATAATGGATACTGGAAGAATGAAGATTGGAATAAATATGTCTGTCATGAATCTATAAATCACCATGACCGCTTCTAGTGACGGATGACGAGAGGTGCTAATAATGTGAGTACCAATATCATATTAATTGTAGAATCTATAGCTTTTCATTAACAAATTATCTAGATGTAAAAAAATGTGCGAGTGATTAGTGTAAAAATGGACCCGAGAACACAACCAGATATTTAGGGAAATTTGTTTCATGATCAGTGTAGTTATTATTATTATTATTATTATTATTAATATCATGTGTGATATAGGCTGGAAATACCGCTTTATCACCTTGAATCGTCTAAAAATACATTTATTTTTGTGGTGGTTAAAATGATCGGCCTTTGTATATTTGCACTATTATTATTATTATTAATAATAATTCATATATACATGTATTCTATTTGTTAAATGCAGACAGGGATACCGTGGTATATGAATGATGAAGTTAATTAATGATGAAACCACATCTATGAGAGTTACTGTCAAAAATTCTGGTTGGCTGACAGTGACGAATATATATATTTTTTGGTCACAGCAAGTATCATATTAAACTGTTGGGTGGTCAATACTAGTATTTAATTTCTGTTCGAGTAGTTAAAGTGCTGTTGAGCAAAAGATGCGATGTTGGGTGACGGCAATATGTTTGAGATGTTGAAAGGTCCATATAGAAGATAATAAAGTATATACGACGTTATTTGCTAAGTAAAATATAAGAGATGTGGTTGTTACATCCAGAGACTAAATGGAACGCACCCACCAGATTTTATACTCTTTGGTTTTGAGAATAGGTTTTTTGTACAAGAAAGGATGATGTAAATAAAGTTTGTTTGTGGAAAATAATAAATGTCATCACCTGTGTAACTATCTGACGAATTCCGTTATATCGGGTAGATTTTCGGGTTCGACGTAACATTAGTGGCGACCGTGACAGGACATGAACAAAGCAGTAATTTGAAATGGATAAGTTGACAAAATCGCGAAAACCAATACGTGCAATGTTCACGAAAACATACGATGCGGTGATGGCGGGAACAGACCCCAACAAGGTAAGATTGCATTTTACTAAACTAGAACGACTAGAGCATGAACTGAAGGATGCCAATGAGAAAATATTAGAACTGCTTCTCGACGACAGTGACGAAGAACGATACACAAATGAATACGATAAAAAGAATGAATATCGTGATAAAGTAGATGAAGCTCGTCAGAGAATGGAGTGTGTTGTATTATCACAACGTACAAATGAAGGAAATCAAATATCGACTGATGGTTTCGTAGGTTTTTCACAGAAAAAGCTCAAACTGCCGAAAATCGAACTTCGAAAATTTTCCGGAGAGGTTAGGGACTGGTTAGGGTTTTAGAGTCAGTTTCGTCGAATTCATACGACTCAGACATAGAAAAAGAAGATAAATTTCAATATTTGATCCAATGTACTGTTGAAGGAAGTAGAGCTAGGGAGGTGGTAACTAGTTTCCCTCCAACAGCGAAAAATTATGATAGTGCAGTTCAGTGTCTTAAAAGTAGATTCGGAAAAGAAGAATTACTCGTAGAATTTTATGTTCGCGAACTACTTGGACTTGTGATTCAAAATGTTTCTTCAACACAAAGAATAACTCTCCTAAAGCTCTACGATCGCTTAGAATCCCACATTCGATCCCTTGAATCTCTGGGCATGACTGCTGACAAGTACGCAGCATTCTTGTTTCCGTTAGTTGAGTCATCTCTACCAGAAGACTTGCTGAGAATATGGCTTATAAATTCTGTCCATCACCCTGTTAGTGACTCTACCGAGGATTTATACTGTGACAAACTCTCGCAACTGATGTTATTCCTCAAGAATGAAGTGGAAGGTGAACAGAGGGTAGCACTTGCCCAAGGAGGGTTTAATACAGCAAATCAGAAGTCTACAAAGCAGAAACCTAGGTTAAACGAAATGGAAAACATGGGCACTGCTAGTAGTCTGTTCACAGGAGACATTATAGATCTTGGAAATGTATGTGTATTCTGCAGAAATTCTCATGTGAGCAAAGAGTGCTTCAGGGCGCAGAAGATGATTCTAGTGGAAAGAAAGAATATTTTGATGAAAGCAGGGTATTGTTTTCAGTGCTTGAGACCTGGTCATGTTGCCAAGATATGTAAGGGCAATGTAATGTGTCACTTCAGTGGAAAGAAACATGTTGTTCTAATGTGCCCAACATTACCTTCAAATATTTCCAAGGAAAATGTGGAAGAAACACAAGACGAAAAGGAAGGTTCCAGTGCTACCTGGGTAACCAAAACTGTAGTCAGGATGTTCTTCTGCAGACCTTGTTGGTGAAGATCACAGGAAGAAAAGGGGATCGGGTAGTAAGAGCACTCATAGATAGTGGATCACAACGATCATACATATTAAAGAAACTGGTAGATACCATCGGACTGGAACTGTCGGGATCTGAAAACATGATTCATGCTCTGTTTCGAGGAACTGAATAAAAAGAGTATCTACATTTTAATTATCAAATACAGTTGAGCAGTTTAGATGGAGGTACACATGTAAGATCCCTGTATTGGATCAACCGATTATTTGTGGTACTGTCCCTAGAATCCAAAGTGGTCCTTGGATGAAAGACTTTAAAAAAATAGAATCTTCCTCTCTGATTCTGGAGAAGGAACGCCTGAAATTGAACTTCTTTTAGGAGCGGACACCTACGGAACACTTCTCACTGGAAGAATAAAAAACATGAAATGTGGACCAGTGGCTGTTGAGACTCGGCTTGGGTGGGTTGTTATGGGGAGGCTACCTCTGAACAGTCTCTCAGACTCATCCAGTATGGTGGTATCGTCGATGTTGACTTTAAACACTGCAATCACTGATTTATGGAAGTTGGACACCCTGGGAATTAGGGATCCTGCTGAGAGGACATCGAAGGAAGAAATAGAAATGGCTACTTTGGATCATTTTAAGAAGACTGTCTCAATCAACGAGGAAGGCCGTTACGAAGTCCATCTACCATGGAATGAGGTATCTGCGGAGCTCCGCGACAATTTGGAAATTGCTGAGAAGAGGTGCAGGACGACAACTAACAAACTGTTGAGTAGCAACAAGTATCAGGAATACAATGTTGTGTTTCGGGATTGGCTTCAAGAAGGGGTGATTGAAGAGGTACCCTTTCAAGACCTTGAGAATAAATGTCTCTATTTACCTCACAGAGGTGTATTCAAAGAAAATTCAACCACACCGTTAAGACCCGTATTTGATGCTTCTTGCAGGGGGAAGGAAAGTCCATCTCTGAATGAGTGCCTGGAGAAAGGAGCAAATCTGCTGGAACAAATTCCACCTATTCTGATCAGGTTTCACTGTCGTGAAATTGGAGTAATTTCGGACATAAAAAGGGCCTTTCTGCAAATTTCTGTTGCTCCTTCAGACAGAGATTTCTTGAGATTCCTATGGTGGGAGGATTCCTCCATGAAAAAATTCAAGATATTCCGACATCGAAGAGTTGTATTTGGGCTCAAGTGTAGTCCATTCTTGTCGGGTGCTGTTCTTCATCTCCATTTAGAAAACAGCCCCCCTGAACTGCAAGAAACAGCACAACTATTAAAAAGCTCATTCTATGTCGACAACTGCGTAACATCCCTTGATTCAGAGGAGGAAACGGCCCAATTTGTTGAGAAATCTATGAAACTACTTTCAGGAGCCAGATTTGAACTACGTGGCTGGGAATGCATCTCAAGGGGAAAAGAGAATACGTTTGAGAGGATTTCTCCTGTTCTTGAATTATTATGGGACAAGGAAGAAGATGTATTGTACTGTGATGTGAGGCCTCAAAATGAGACTGGATGTGTTACACGAAGGAAAATCTTGTCATCTGCTCAGAGGATTTTTGATCCCATTGGTTTTTCATGTCCTCTGACCTTATTCCCTAAACTTCTCATTCCGGATAGCTGGAATTCGAAGATGTGGTGGGATTATCCATTGCCAGAGGATGTACAGAAGTTTAGAAAATGGGAAGCTGAAGTTTGGCGACTTTCTGAAGTGAAAATACCGAGACATTTCGTAGTAAGCAGGTCTGAACAAACCTGGAGTTTACATACATTTTGTGATGCCAGCCGGAGTGCTTATGCTGCAGCTGTCTTCATACGAAGATGTACCGGAACTGAAGAGATTGTTTCTGTTCAGCTGATCATGGAAAAGACAAGAGTTTCACCACTGAATGGAACTCCTGGCATGTTGTATTGGTAGTCGACTAGCAAACTTGGTCAGAGAAAGTCTGAACTTGAACGTCTCGGAGTTTTATTGGACGGACTCTTCAGCGGCATTGTATTGGATCAAGAGCGATGAGTCATGGGGAGTGTTTGTGAACAATCGAGTGAAGGAGATTAGAAGACTGGAGGCATCTTCCTGGGTAGTAGAATCCAGCTGACCTTCCATCTCGAGGCTGTTCCGTAGAAGTCCTTATAGACTCCAAATGGTGGGAGGGTCCTCACTGGTTGAAGTTGGCAGAAGGGGAATGGCCGACATCAGAGGTCAACGTGGATGATGACATCATCAAACAAGAGAGAAGAAAAATATCTGCATCACTGATCAATTCCTCAGTGGAGAATGGAGATGTCTGGTACCTAAGAAGATTTTCCAAGTTTTCTCAAATTGTCAGATTCTTTTATTGGTTCATTTTGGTTTTCTGTTAACAGAGGAATAAAGAAAACCAAAAGGTGGGAGATATGTTACATCCAGAGACTAAATTGAATGCACCCACCAGATTTTATATTCTTTGGTTTTGAGAACAGGGATTTTTGGACAAGAAAGGATGATGTAAATAAAGTTTGTTTGTGGAAAATAATGAAAGTTATCACCTGTGTAACTATCTGACGAATTCCGTTATATCGGGTAGATTTTCGGGTTCGACGTAACAGTGGTGAACACATTCCGTAGGTTGACTGGGAACAAAGGTATCCAGCATTACAGCTGGGACGTTATTGAATACAGGCAGATTGAAGTTGAAAAGACTTCATATTGAGAAATATAGTGGGGAAATAAACCAGTCAAAGATAATATATGATTTGAGAGGACCAAATGACGTTTATACTATTTAACTGTGACACAATCTCGCTTATTGAGATAGAAGTTATTATACACGTTTGATTGCAATTTCAATATTATGTTGGCAACAGTGAACACCCAATTGAGTTATTGTGAATGCTTGCTAGGGCTCGCTAGTAGGAAATACTTTCGTTGAACACCACGAATGATTATTATTATTATTGGAAAATATTTTTTTTATTTTTGCCACGACCCTTATTAGTATTATTTGGTGCATTTTTATTACACTGTCATAGTATTCTATGGTGTATGGACCACAGGAATAATTACTCAGAGTTGTGGTCAAATTTCAGCGAAATATAATCAGTTGGACGCTGGAATAAACCAAAAATTTGGTGTGAGGCTAACGATATGAGGATTTTTCAATGTATATTTTATGTATATATTAACACTAAATTATGCATTGATGATGAAAACTAGAAGCAGGAAATGTAACCTACAGTTCCAATGTAGATTCCATGTTGGAGAGACGCGTTGTTTACATACTCACAAGTTTATTCGCCGTAGTCGTACTTAATCCCCTAGAAGGAAAGTCACAGTACTAAATATAAATGAAGTTCTTGAGGATGAACAACATCCTCGCACAGTAATGGTTTTTAACCGTAATTCATGGTTACACAGATTGCTCGCTTAGAGCCACAAAGAAGTATGCTTCTGCACGCCATGATAGCTTTCAAGAGACAACGGGCTACTACAAGCCAGACAGAGAGGTCCGTTAGGTAACAATCTTCGCTAGCACTGATTGGTCAGCGACATAGGCACGGCTAACACTCTCAGCAGTTCAGCGCTGTTTGACATAGAATAACGCGGAACACAAACAGACAGTTCATGAATTAAAATAGAACAGAGTGTTTTAGGCAAGTAGAAATAATAAGTTAGGAGTATGGCCTCCAGTAACTTAGAAGTAGTCGCAGAAAATTAGTTTAAAAGATGAGAATGATGTGACACTAATTTCTACAGCGATAGCCAGTCAAAACATAAATGGGGAAGGCTAAAATCACCTCGGTAACAGACAAGGTATGAGGGTATCTAACCTTAACTTTTGTTCTTTTTCTGCGTGAAATGTTGTATTGGGTTCCCTGTGATTTTTGACCGGCCAATATTCTTATGACAGTTATAAAACACCGCATGGATTTGTGTATAAATAGAAATACATAAATAAGTAAGTAAATAAATAAATAAATAAATAAATAAATAAATAAATAAATAAATAAATGAATAAACAAAAATGGGAGCACTGCGTTTTACACACGAAAAAAGACACAGGGGTTTGGAAAAAGAGGTGCGCATTATAGACTTGATTAACTCATAAAGCGGTAACTCTATCGCATGCGAGGAAAACCTTCACAGATGAGGTATTAAGCAGCTCCAGTAACAAAATAGAAGAATAACTGAGAATGGACAATGGGTCACAAAAAAGTTCAGGTTATACACACAAAGGAATCCAGGAGCATGCCGACAAAAGACAAATGAAAGAGTAATATGATATCGAGTTACAAAGTGAGGTTGGAGTCATCAAGAAAAGTGGTAATTATCGAAATTGCTGTGGGTGTCAGATTATAGAGTAAACAAGGAATACTGGTAGGCAATGAAAATTTGTGCTGGACAAGGCGATGTAAGAAACGTCGGCGGTCTGAAAGATGTGATTGGCATCTCCATCGGGGTTACCACATTCACAAAAGGGGTGAGTTGTCAGATGAAATCGATATTTGTATAGCGGAGTAAGGACATGATTAAATCTTAGACGGATGATAGTAGTAATTTGTCGTCTAGAGAGTACTGTCCTGTTGTTGTGGGAGAATAAGAGGTTGCAGTTGGTATTACGACCGACCATTCAGATGTTGGTGTCAATACCTCCCTAACCATTCTGCATGCCAATCCCCGTTCTTCTTCCATGATATGTCAAAATTGCAAGCTAGTGATCCTGAAATTAGTTCTATTGTTAAACAACTTGAAGATGGTAACGTTGTTAAACCTCATCTTGCAAGGCTAGACATGACAATAGGTACAAAATTGTGTGTACTCAAATCCTCATCCTTGAAATGTTTAAGTATCATCATGACTCCCCCTTGGGAGGACATTTAGGCGTTTTTAAAACTCGTCAAAAGATTCGCACTCACTTTATATGGAAGAATATGGATTTTCACATTAGGGAAATGGTCAAAGCTTGTAGACTATGCAGTATAAGTAAACCTAGTTTGAATACCCGTGTTGGGTTGTTGTCCTCATCTCACGCTACTAAACCCATGGAGAGACATTTTATTGATTATGTTGGAGCCTTCCCCTTAACACTAGTGTGTGTTGACGGTTGTACCCGTTTTACATGGTTTTTCCCGACGAGAAAAATGGATGCTCGGACCACTATACCATCCTGTCTCAATTCGATCTTTTCTCTATTTGGTCCCCCTAAGTTTATTGTGTCTGACAATGCTAGATCTTTCGCCTGTAACCTTTTTAGGAAATTCTCCTTCGATCTATCTATATCTCATTTCACCACCACACCTTACTATACCAACCCCAGTTTTGCTGAAAGACTTAACCGCAACTTACGTGCTGCTCTCATTGCATACCATCATAACAACAATCTAAATTGGAATCTTGCATTCATTGGCTTACTTATGCTTTTAATTCTTCTGTTCACGAATCACATGGCCAAACACCCATGTCTTTAATGTTAGGATTAACCCCATTTTCCCCCATCTCTAATGTGTTTAACATGGATTCTCTTCTCCCTCACAATCCAGATCAGGAGGAGATTCGCAAAATGTGGGACAGAGTGAAAGCTAAACTTGCTGTTTCCTGTACTAATGTGCAAAAGAAGTATGACAAAGGACGCAGACCTACCAATCTACCTGTGGGTGACACTGTTTTTGTCAAATCTTACCCTAGCAGTAAGGCTGTAAACAAATTTTCGGAAAAATTACCCGCTCGTTATCACGGTCCTTGTATGGTGTTAGAGTTCTTAACTCCAGGTTCCTTATTAGTTAATTATCCTGTTGCCAAAAGCATTAGACGTGTACACTTGAGTCAAGTTAAACCTGCTGACTAACCAAAATTTTAAAACATATTTTATGATCATGTAAACTATAATTCTTTCAAAATTTACATTTAATAATTCTGTTCAAAATTAATGTAAGTCACCCGTACATATTATATATTGTCATTCATTACTATTGGTGGTTGGCTCGTATACATGATTGTCTCGGTAAACATCAAGAGACATCAAACCTTGTGCGTCAACATTATTATTGGTTCCCTCCTTTGAACATTTTCCGGTGCTGTTTCGATTTGACTGTTCGAGTGAATAGTCAAGTGTCTTGTCCCAACGCTTTCGGCACAATCAAAATCAAAATCAAAATCTCTTTATTTGCAAATGAGGTGTTTACCTCGGTGGCAAATGGTACACTAAAATACATTATTGTCAAGCACTAAATATTAAATTAACAAGAGAATAAAATTTTCCTAAAATACAATATTATATAATTTACGCTAACGATTTTTTCTATTAAACACACAGCTCATCCTTAATAAATTTACATTGTTTACAAAATTCTACTTATAATATCTCCTGTACTACTTACAAATATAGTCATCTGATATACAGTAGGTGGAATTACTTCAAATGATACTGTACAACTGGTATAAGATTAAAATTTACATTGCATTTATTTACTTTTTCTTTTCTTTACCCATTCTGGAACCTAAGTAGCATAACGACCTGCTGCGTCTTAACCAGAGCCCCTTTTGCCACCACTTTTCAGAGTTCCTGAAGGGCCTTCACAGCTACCGTAGCGGTCCCAGGGCCCCCGAAGTCCCCACTGTACTTCACCCCTACAGGCAGTCCCCTACTTTGGCTGTCCAAACTCCTTAGACCAGGGGATGGAATTAATTTATTTACACACATTTTTAATTTACAATAACCTGCACTGGTCGAATGCCCTCTAACACTTCATTTATTTTCTCTGTTGCTGTTTATTCTCTTTTTGAATATCTGTACAGATTTTGGAAAAGGATCAAACACTACCCCTGGTAAACTGTTCCACTCCTTCACACCCTTCCCAATGAATGAAAATTTACCCCAATCGCTTCTGCTAAATTTCCTTCTAATTTTATGTTTGTGGTCAGTCCTGCCAATATAATTATTTTCCAACTGAAGCCTCTCACGGATACCTCCCCATGCTGCTTCTCCTGTATAGGCTCTATATAAACCTATAAGTCTAGTTTTCTCCCCTCTCTTACTTAAAGTTTCCACCCTAGTTTCTTTAACATTTCTGATACACTACTCTTTCTCCTGAAATCCCCTGTTACAAATCTTGCTGCTTTCCTCTGCACACTATCTATTTCTTTTATTAGGTATTCTTGGTGAGGATCCCAAACACTGTTTGCATATTCCAATAATGGACGAACCATACTTAATTAACTTTTCTCTTTTAATTCTTTGTTGCATCCTTTAAGTAGCCTCATTATGACATGTAACGATCTGTATGCTTTCCCAACAATGTCATCCACATGCCCCTTCCAATGCAAATTACTTTCAAATCTTACACCTAAGTATTTGCACTTGCCATCTTTTGGGATAACTACCCCATCAAAAGTACACTGACTGACAGAGCAAATGCAACACCAAGGAGGAGTGGTTCGAAAGGGATGAAAGTAGGGGAAAAAACAGAGACGGCACGGACGAATAATTGATGTTTATTTCAAACCGATAAGCAGGTTACACAATGCGCACGGCATCGACTCAGTAGGATGTAGGGCCAGCGCGAGCGGCGATGCACGCAGAAACACGGCGAGGTACAGAGTCAATAAGAGTGCGGATGGTGTCCTGAGGGATGGTTCTCCATTCTCTGTCAACCATTTGCCACAGTTGGTCGTCCGTACGAGGCTGGGGCAGAGTTTGCAAACGGCGTCCAATGAGATCCCACACGTGTTCGATTGGTGAGAGATCCGGAGAGTACGCTGGCCACGGAAGCATCTGTACACCTCGTAAAGCCTGTTGGGAGATGCGAGCAGTGTGTGGGCGGGCATTATCCTGCTGAAACAGAGCATTGGGCAGCCCCTGAAGGTACGGGAGTGCCACCGACCGCAGCACATGCTGCACGTAGCGGTGGGCATTTAACGTGCCTTGAATACGCACTAGAGGTGACGTGGAATCATACGCAATAGCGCCCCAAACCATGATGCCGCGTTGTCTAGCGGTAGGGCGCTCCACAGTTACTGCCGGATTTGACCTTTCTCCACGCCGACGCCACACGCGTCTGCGGTGACTATCACTGACAGAACAGAAGCGTGACTCATCGGAGAACACGACGTTCCTCCATTCCCTCATCCAAGTCGCTCTAGCCCGGCACCATGCTAGGCGTACACGTCTATGCTGTGGAGTCAATGGTAGTCTTCTGAGCGGACGCCGGGAGTGCAGGCCTCCTTCAACCAATCGACGGGAAATTGTTCTGGTCGATATTGGAACAGCCAGGGTGTCTTGCACATGCTGAAGAATGGCGGTCGACGTGGCGTGCGGGGCTGCCACCGCTTGGCGGTGGATGCGCCGATCCTCGCGTGCTGACGTCACTCGGGCTGCGCCTGGACCCCTCGCACGTGCCACATGTCCCTGCGCCAACCATCTTCGCCACAGGCGCTGCACCGTGGACACATCCCTATGGGTATCGGCTGCGATTTGACGAAGCGACCAACCTGCCCTTCTCAGTCCGATCACCATACCCCTCGTAAAGTCGTCTGTCTGCTGGAAATGCCTCTGTTGGCGGCGGCCTGGCATTCTTAGCTATACACGTGTCCTGTGGCACACGACAACACGTTCTACAATGACTGTCGGCTGAGAAATCACGGTACGAAGTGGGCCATTCGCCAACGCCGTGTCCCATTTATCGTTCGCTACGTGCGCAGCACAGCGGCGCATTTCACATCATGAGCATACCTCAGTGACGTCAGTCTACCCTGCAATTGGCATAAAGTTCTGACCACTCCTTCTTGGTGTTGCATTTGATCTGTCTGTCAGTGTATATTCAAATTCAGATTTGAAACTCCTGTTTGTAAATGTTGTAACAGTTGATTTGCCTCCATTAACTTTCATGTTATTCTCTTTAACCCATTGTTGGATACTCTCAAGGTCGCTTTGTAATTCTGAACAATCCTCAATGGTATTTATTTCCCTGTAAACAATTATGTCATCTGCATACAATCTTATTTTTGATGTTATATTGTTCCCTAAATCATTTACGTATATTAAGAAAAGTAACGGACCGGTTATACTACCCTGTGCAATTCCCTTCCAAACTTTCTCTTCCTGCGATACGTTAATTCCTATTTTGACACTCTGAACCCTTGAATTTAGAAATGTTTTTACCCAACGTGTAACCCTTACGTCCAATCCTATTCCCTCCAATTTCTTTAATAATATTCCATGTTCCACTCTATCAAAGGCTTTGGAAAGATCTATGGCTATGCAATCTAACTGGCCTCCTGAATCCAATTTATCTGATATGTCCTGCTGAAATCCCACCAGTTGTGCCTCACAAGAATATTTCTTTCTAAATCCATACTGGCCAACGAGCTAGAATAACATAGAGGGGCTGTATACCTGACATCAGCGCTCCCTGCTTGAAGCAAGTTGATAAGGGGCAGCCATGTTAACGGTTGTCAACTCTGAAAAGTGGTGGCAAAAGGGGCTCTGGTTAAGACGCAGCAGGTCGTTATGCTACTTAGGTTCCAAAATGGGTAAAATATAAATATGTAAATAAATTGAATGTTAATTTTAATCTTATACCAGTTGTATAGTATTATTAGAAGTAATTTCACATACCGTACTGTATATGAGTTGACTATGTTTGTAAGATATTATAAGTAGAATTTTGTAAACAATATAAATTTATTAAGGATGATGTGTGTGTTTAATAGAAAAAATTATTAGCGTAAATTGTATAATATTGTATTCTAGGAAAATTTCCTTCGTCTCCTGTTAATTTAAAATTTAGTGCTTGACAATAATGAATTTAGGGTACCATTTGCCACCGAGGTAGACACCTCATTTGCAAATAAAGAGATTTTGATTTGATTTGATTTGATTTGAAAACAAAGCGAATTGGCGCGAGAGCATATGTTGAGGTGACAGGGAGATCGTGCTTGCCAATTTAATTCCCTAAGTTTTAAGAAGTGAAAAGATAGATTCTCGCTTTCAAGAATGCCAGCCGTAAGCTCAGCGTATGGTTGTACTAATCGGAGTAATAAAACCAAGGATATATCGTACTTTAAGTAAGTATTACTGAATGATAGCCGAGATTCCTTTTTGTAATTTCTGTTCGTAATTAAATCCATTTTATTGTTTTCTTAGCGAAAGTACGGATAGCCACGGTAATTATTTGTCGAATTTTGTTTCAGATTTCGTTTAAAGAACAAGGAATTAACGGAACAATGCGTTGTGAGGGCGAAAAGAGATAAATGGTATCCCACTTAATTCAGTTGCTTATGCTCTGTATATTTCCAGCCCTATTTAATGTTCATTCACATTTACAAATAAAGGAAATGGAACGCCCACCACCAAGAAAACGTAACCACAAACAATCACTTATTTCGTTCAAACGTACACCAAGTATGATAAATACAGCATTTTACTGTTATTTTTTAAATGTATACAGCCTTTATTGTAGATGTCTGTTGCCTTGGTTTTTAAAACTACGCCACACTTCATAATGGACAACTTTCAAGCTAGTAATCCCAGTATGATATGGTAATGGGAGAAACATGATATCCCCCCTATATTATAATAAATAATTACACTAAACGATTATTGTGGTAAAGTATTCATGGGCCGCCTCTGTGGTGCACTGGTTAGCGTGAGCAGCTGCCACCCCTGGAAGCCCGGGTTCGATTCCCAGCTCCGCCACGAAATTTGAAAAGGGGCACGATGGCTGTAACGGGATTCAATCAGCCTGGGGAGGTCAACTGAGTAGAAGTGGGTTCGACTCCCACCTCAGCCATCCTCGAAGTGATTTTCCGTGGTTTCCCACTTCTCCTCCAGGCAAATGCCGGGATGGTACCTAACTTAAGGCTACGGCCGCTTCCTTCTCCCTCCACAAGGCCCCTGTTCAGCATAGCAAGTGCAGCCCTCCCTCACAGTTGTATCCCCCGACCCAATGTCTCACGCTCCAGAACACTGTCCTTGAGGTGGTAGAGGTGGGATCCGTCGCTGAGTCCGTGGGAAAAACCAACCCGGGAGGGTAAACAGATTAAGAAAGGAACACAGTAGTCATGAGGATGCAATAATTTTAAAAATATTAACAGAATGAGGTTGTAACATATTATAGGTCCCTATGATTTTAAGGTTTCCTGTCATAAATATTTATGTCCATCGTTTTTATTCTAATTTACGCTTAACCACAATAGCCAAGCAGGGTAACGCTCTTGTTCCGATTTCGAGGCCTATTCGTATGTCACTGTGCGATGATTTCGAACTACCCTACAATCGACTGATCGTGATGTTGGCCTCGTCCTGAAATATGATGAAGTGGCGGTATTCGCTTTCATGCTTCAAGCTTTCGGCAACGGTTTTAATTCTCCCCCAGCGATTCTAAAATGCGCATTTTCTACACTTTTCGCCATTTAAAGGCCATGCCCCCTTGGTTGTGTGACAACAGGAAACATGGCGGACGTTCGTTCTATTAGGTTCACCCAGGCAGCGCTTCCGCCTCTCTATGTTATTCTAGCTCGTTGATACTGGCGTTTGCTGGACTTCTGTGCTAGTATGGGTTTAGCTGTTACGAATACATTCTTCAAGCATAAGGCTATTCACCGCTACACATGGGAGGCCAGGTGCACCAGATCCATAATAGGCTATATCTTAACGGACTTTGAATTCAGGAAATCTGTTAGGAATGTACGAGTTTTTCCCGGACTTTTCGATGATACAGACCACTATCTGATCTGTAGTGAACTAAGTATCTCTAGGCCTAGGGTAGAGAAAGTGAAATCTGTCTGCAAACGAATAGGAGTAGAAAATCTCCAGGACGAGGAAATTAGACAGAAGTACATGGATATGATTAGTGAGAAGTTTCGAACAGTAGACAGTAAGCAGCTTCAGGATATAGAAAGTGAATGGGTGGCTTACAGGGATCCTGTAGTAGAAACAACAAGGGAATGCCTAGGAACAACTGTGTGTAAAGAGGGGAAAAGGCGAACATCTTAGTGGAATGATGAAGTGAGACCAGCCTGTAAACGTAAAAAGAAGGCTTATCAGAAATGGCTCCAAACAAGGGCCGATGCAGACAGGGATTTGTACGTAGATGAAAGAAACAGAGCGAAACAAATAGTTGTTGAATCCAAAAAGAAGTCATGGGAAGATTTTGGTAATAACCTGGAAAGGCTAGGTCAAGCAGCAGGGAAACCTTTCTGAAGAATCTTAGGAAGGGAGGGAAAAAGGAAATGAACAGTGTTTTGAGTAATTCAGGTGAACTCATAATAGATCCTAGGGAATCACTGGAGAGGTAGAGGGAATATTTTGAATATCTTCTCAATGTAAAAGGAAATCATCCTGGTGGTGTTGCAAACAGCCAAGCTCATGGGGAGGAGGAAAATGATGTTTGTGAAATTATGCTTGAGGAAGTGGAAAGGATAGTAAATAAACTCCATTGTCATAAGGCAGCGGGAATAGATGAAATTAGACCTGAAATGGTGAAGTATAGTGGGAAGGCAGGGATGAAATGGCTTCATAGAGTAGTAAAATTAGCGTGGAACGTTGGTAAGGTACCTTCAGATTGGACAAAAACAGTAATTGCACCTATCTATACGCAAGGGAACAGGAAGGATTGCAACAACTATCGAGGTATCTCATTGATTAGTATACCAGGCAAAGTATTCACTGGCATCTTGGAAGGGAAGGTGCGATCAGTCGTTGAGAGGAAGTTGGATGAAAACCAGTGTGGTTTCAGACCACAGAGAGGCTGTCAGGATCAGATTTTCAGTATGCGCCAGGTAATTGAAAAATGCTACGAGAGGAATAGGTAGTTGTGTTTATGTTTCTTAGATCTAGAGAAAGCATATGACAGGGTACCGAGGGAAAAGACGTTCGCCATACTGGGGGACTATGGAATTAAAGGTAGATTATTAAAATCAATCAAAGGCATTTATGTTGACAATTGGGCTTCAGTGAGAATTGATGGTAGAATGAGTTCTTGGTTCAGGGTACTTACACGAGTTAGACAAGGCTGTAATCTTTCACCTTTGCTGTTCGTAGTTTACATGGATCATCTGCTGAAAGGTATAAAATGGCAGGGAGGGATTCAGTTGGGTGGAAATGTAGTAAGCAGTTTGGCCTATGCTAACGACTTGGTCTTAATGGCAGACTGTGCCGAAAGCCTGCAGTCTAATATCTTGGAACTTGAAAATAGGTGCAATGAGTATGGTATGAAAATTAGCCTCTCGAAGACTAAATTGATGTCAGTAGGTAAGATATTCAACAGATTTGAATGTCAGATTGGTGATACATAGCTAGAACAGGTTAATAATTTCAAGTATTTAGGTTGTGTGTTCTCCCAGGATGGTAATATAGTAAGTGAGATTGAATCAAGGTGTAGTAAAACTAATGCAGTGAGCTCGCAGTTGCGATCAGCAGTATTCTGTAAGAAGGAAGTCAGCTCCCAGACGAAACTATCTTTACATCGGTCTGTTTTCAGACCAACTTTGCTTTACGGGAGCGAAAGCTGGGTGGACTCAGGATATCTTATTCATAAATTAGAAGTAACAGACATGAAAGTAGCAAGAATGATTGTTGGTACACACAGGTGGGAACAATTGCAGGAGGGTACTCGGAATGAGGAGATAAAGGCTAATTTAGGAATGAACTCGATGGATGAAGCTGTACGCATAAACCGGCTTCGGTGGTGTGGTCATGTGAGGCGAATGGAGGAGGATAGATTACCTAGGAGAATAATGGACTCTGTTATGGAGGGTAAGAGAAGTAGAGGAAGACCAAGACGCCGATGGTTAGACTCGGTTTCTAACGATTTAAAGATAAGAGGTATACAACTAAATGAGGCCACAACACTAGTTGCAAATCGAGGATTGTGGCGACGTTTAGTAAATTCTCAGAGGCTTGCAGACTGAACGCTGAAAGGCATAACAGTGTATAATGATAATGTATGTATGTATGTGTGTATGTATGTATGTCTGTATGTATATATGTGTGTATGTATGTATGTATGTATGTATGTATGTATGTATGTATGTCTAAAAATTTAACATTTACTTGTCATTTAGTGGAAATCCTTAAATAAATCAATTTGTAGAATAATAGACAACAATTATAAATAGTCTTTATCCTAAAATCGTAAAATCATAAATGATAAATATCAATTCGTATAATAATAAATAAATAACATCTATAAAATTAGTTATCCTTTAAAACGTTTCTGCCCTCTTCTTTCTTCTTAAAGCCTGCTATAATTTTCTAGACCTCTCATGTCAGAATATCTTCTCATAATCTCGTCCAATTCCTTAAATAAATTAACCAAACAAACTAACTTTATAGACCTTTTGCGAAATGGCGGTTACTCAGATGTCTGGAGAAATTATTTAGGCCTACTTACTTCATTCCACCTAATTTATCCAAAAATTAAAATGTCATATTGGTCTGAACCCAAACAATATGTCCTCCTTCCTTCCTTGTTGTCAATCTGCTACTCTGCTACTGGTCATGCGATGACCATGCTGGTCGCTTTCTAACCGTCAAACTCCTTTAAATAATAAACCAAAAACTAATCTTTAGCGATGTGTTTATAAACGAACGATATCTCAGATATTTAGAGAAATTTGTATTTACTTACTTCAGCTCGACTGGTTGCCAAAATTTAACCTTGATCGAAGTATTCTTGTACTAGTTTGAATAAACAAACGTGTTCTGCTCTCTGCTGTCAATGACCTCATTAGGCTCGCTGCTACCTGTCGTTGTGCTGCCGGTTTGTAATGTAGGGGTTGGAGGGGGCGCGTACTTGTGACCGGAACTATTTCTTTCGCTCCTTCTTTCTCTCTCTTCTTATATGATTGTATACCAATCGGTACATTGCATTTTCTTCATTCAGTGGTTCTTTTAAGTTATTTTCATTATCGTTTCTCTGGTCAATATATATATTTATTTTCTCTAAAGCGTCCATTCATTTTCCTTTCGTTGTCGTGTGCAATATTTCCATATCTTTGTCTATTTCCGTAAAATTATGTTTGTGCTCTCCATGTGTTCTCCCATTGCTGAGAATCTCCTGTGTCAAAATTAAATGTTCACAAACGGCATAATTAACTTTAATTCTAGTAATAATGAGTCATAGTAATTAATTGAAGAATAATTATTTAAAATGTGAATTATAATTGCCATGTGGATAATTCAGTGTGATACACTAATTAGAAAACACGATCGTGTGATGATGAAGGAAGAAGTTACACAAACAAGGTTAGAGATTATTACTAAAAATAATAATAATTAATTAATTATAAAATTTTGAAATCAATTTTGATTTTTACTAAAGCTTCTACTGGTGTAATTGACGAATATTATACACTCTAAATGTTGAGATTTATCAGATTTCAGCTTTGACCACGTGTTGAGATTACTGTAAATTCATGGAACCTTTAGCAACTTTTATTGTGGAACCATAAGCGAGACAGCTGTCTAATAATTTTTTTAAAACCTTTGTTGAAGTCTTTGAACTCTTTCAGCTAAATATTTTAATTTTAAAGGAAATAAAGGCCTAATTTTTCTTTGCTCATTTTCATTCCAGAACAGTAAGGCTGGAGGACGAGAAATACATGTGGTTCTCAAATACCGCTGAAGAATAAAATATTATGAAAGTTCGTTGTAAAACAAAATCCAGATGTGAAATGCTTAGGCTAATAAATGTAAGAGTGTTGTTTTGAAATTTTATTTTTCTTGGTCATCAACCCTTTTACCCTTAAATGCCTCTAGAAAACGGAAGCCATGAACGAACGGTCCACCTCGGGATCTCCCGCTCACTTTCTGGGCTTAGCCAGGCAATAATGGGGGCAGTATAGTGTTTTGGGCTTATGCCGTGTCCAGAAAATAAGGTGAAATTCTTAACGTTTCGAAGAGCACAGTTCCCTGCGAAAAGTTAAGAATTTCACCTTATTTTCTTGACACGACATAAGCCCCAAAGCCTATACAGTACCAATTTAAAATCTTATTTAGTATCATTCATGAATTTTTTCTTTCCTAATTTTTTAAGTAAAGTTTGATTTACTGATTTTTATTTTCGTCTCTTATTTGGTAGTTAGCGATATTGACCTTGTACTTACAAAGGCAGATTATCATAAGGAATAGTACCGTAACTTCTGCAGCAACTTCTCCGGTATTTCGTATAGATATCCGTTCAAACTATCGCGAAGGTAATAATTTACTACATTAAAAAACACGATACGCCTGTAAACTTCCATTTAAAAAGAAGTTAAAGAGATTACACGGTAATAGTTAACAGTCGTTGTATTGTTATTGATTATTGTCGCTCCTCATATTCAAATATTGCATTGTTGGCTACAGTCGTGAACAAAGGGTGAAGTGTAGTCAAGTAAATATAAATAAAAATCAGCTGACCTTGTATTCCATTCACTTGTACTTCTTAGTAGGTAGTTAGTATCCGTAATTTATATTTCGCTCCCTCGATCTTTCAGTATTTATGAGCGGTTAGCTAATAATAATAAAGTTCATATATCCCAGTAATTGCGGTTCAAGTCCTTGGAGTAGTAGTAATAGTTGTTGTTTTGATAGAAATATTTGAGAAATTATTGTAGACAACCTCGTATTTTTCAGCAGGCCTAATTAAGGACACTTTTTTTCTCCGTCCCGTGGAGTAGGGAAAATAATAGTACCGGTAATCCACCAGCTGTAATAATCACATAACCACATTTCAGTAGAATTGTAGTGAAGATAAGGTATAATATATTAGATAGTATCTTGCCAGTTATATTCGTGTTTTTCTTCGTGTACGGCAAACCTTTTGATACTTAAGCATTTAACCAAACGCAGTGTAGTGTAGTGTAGATACATTGTAGTATAGATACAGTACATTTAGATAGTGTCGTATCTTGCCTGCTATATTCGTGTGTTATCTTTCGTGTGTATCTATTAGACCGTAATACTAGTAATAGTTTGTCTAAGCATTTAGCTTCGTTGGTAATCTTTGAGTACAGTAGTCCTTGCAAATTTCATTTCTGTTGTGCTTAGTAGTGACATACGGTACGGTACTGGTATCGTAATTAGGATACGTCTGAAAGTAGTTTAAAAATTACTGTAGTGTACTGTACAGTAGTATACGAGTAATATCCTATTAGAATTTAGTGTGCTTATTTTATTATTGTAAAATATTTGTGTAGTAGAGGTATCCGTAGAAACTCTTACTAAAATACTGTTGTTGTAATTAGGATAGGCTTAATTGCAGTTTGGAATTGTGTAGTTCTTGTGTATTACTTTCGATATTCAGTAATTAACAGCAGTTTTTATCCTGTTAGGGGTTGTAGAATAAAAAATAATAGAGCACGACTAAGTAGTATTGTAGTGTAGTCGTACACTGACTGACAGAGCAAATGCAACACCAAGAAGGAGTGGTCAGAACTTTATGCCAATTGCAGGGTAGACTGACGTCACTGAGGTATGCTCATGATGTGAAATGCGCCGCTGTGCTGCGCACGTAGCGAACGATAAATGGGACTCGGCGTTGGCGAATGGCCCACTTCGTACCGTGATTTCTCAGCCGACAGTCATTGTAGAACGTGTTGTCGTGTGCCACAGGACACGTGTATAGCTAAGAATGCCAGGCCGCCGTCAACGGAGGCATTTCCAGCAGACAGACGACTTTACGAGGGGTATGGTGATCGGGCTGAGAAGGGCAGGTTGGTCGCTTCGTCAAATCGCAGCCGATACCCATAGGGATGTGTCCACGGTGCAGCGCCTGTGGCGAAGATGGTTGGCACAGGGACATGTGGCACGTGCGAGGGGTCCAGGCGCAGCCCGAGTGACGTCAGCACGCGAGGATCGGCGCATCCGCCGCCAAGCGGTGGCAGCCCCGCACGCCACGTCAACCGCCATTCTTCAGCATTGCAAGACACCCTGGCTGTTCCAATATCGACCAGAACAATTTCCCGTCGATTGGTTGAAGGAGGCCTGCACTCCCGGCGTCCGCTCAGAAGACTACCATTGACTCCACAGCATAGACGTGCACGCCTGGCATGGTGCCGGGCTAGAGCGACTTGGATGAGGGAATGGCGGAACGTCGTGTTCTCCGATGAGTCACGCTTCTGTTCTGTCAGTGATAGTCACCGCAGACGCGTGTGGCGTCGGCGTGGAGAAAGGTCAAATCCGGCAGTAACTGTGGAGCGCCCTACTGCTAGACAACGCGGCATCATGGTTTGGGGCGCTATTGCGTATGATTCCACGTCACCTCTAGTGCGTATTCAAGGCACGTTAAATGCCCACCGCTACGTGCAGCATGTGCTGCGGCCGGTGGCACTCCCGTACCTTCAGGGGCTGCCCAATGTTCTGTTTCAGCAGGATAATGCCCGCCCACACACTGCTCGCATCTCCCAACAGGCCCTACGAGGTGTACAGATGCTTCCGTGGCCAGCGTACTCTCCGGATCTCTCACCAATCGAACACGTGTGGGATCTCATTGGACGCCGTTTGCAAACTCTGCCCCCGCCTCGTACGGACGACCAATTGTGGCAAATGGTTGACAGAGAATGGAGAACCATCCCTCAGGACACCATCCGCACTCTTATTGACTCTGTACCTCGACGTGTTTCTGCGTGCATCGCCGCTCGCGGTGGTCCTACATCCCACTGAGTCCATGCCGTGCGCATTGTGTAACCTGCATATCGGTTTGAAATAAACATCAATTATTCGTCCGTGCCATCTCTGTTTTTTCCCCAACTTTCATCCCTTTCGAACCACTCCTCCTTGGTGTTGCATTTGCTCTGTCAGTCAGTGTATATTAATTACCTTATTGTTGTGTACTATCCCAGACAATATATCCCTTCGTTCATTTATTTTTTGCAAATAACTTATTTTATTTTTTTAATTTAATTTTTTCCCCCCGTAAAGAATGGCTAAGGAGCGCGAGTGTACTTATTGTGGGTGTGGTGAGGCATTGAGGGGTATGAGGGAGGAGTTGGAAAGTTTGAGGGAGATAATTAGGATTCTCACAGAAGACAGGAAGGAAGATAGGACTCCCTCAAACAATGTACAGGTTACAGTAGGTGTACAAGAGGGAGGGGAAGGAAAGGGAGGAATTGTAGAAGACAGGTGGTCTAATGTTCTAAGGGGAAGGAGATTGCAGGCTAAGGGCCCTATTCAGGATCAGAATTCAGGACAGGTGTCTGTGCGAAATCGGTACGAGTCACTCCAGGTAGAACAACAGAGGGAAGATGAGGGACAAGGAACTGTTGCTGAGATGCGTGGAAGTAGGAGGAAGGTAAAAGGTAGGAAAGGGAAATGTAAAGTAGAGGATAGGAAAAGACAGGTGGAACAGGGTCATGGGAAGGAGAAAAGGGAGGAGGAAGTAGCTTCTGCAGCAGTGAGAGAAGATAGGGCTGACCAGGAGGGGAGGGGATCAGATGAGGTGGGGAGGGTTGAGGCTCTGGTCATGGGGGATTCCATCGTTAGACACGTGGGGAAAGTGTGTGGAGGAAAAGGAACCAGGGTAGAATGTTATCCAGGAATTAGGTTGAGGCAGATGTTGAGGAAAGTAGAAGAGAGGGAGGAGGGGAAGGAGAAGGTGGTAGTGTTTCACGTTGGTACCAACAACGTAAGGCAAGTTGATATAAGTACCAACATAGTTGGAGATGTGTGGGATCTGGTAAGTGCAGCACGGGTGAAGTTTAAGGAAGCGGAGATCAAATCAAATCAAAATCTCTTTATTTGCAAATGAGGTGCCTACCTCGGTGGCAAATGGTACACTAAAATACATTATTGTCAAGCACCAAATATTAAATTAACAAGAGAACAAAATTTTCCTATAATACAATATTATACAATTTACGCTAACAATTTTTTCTATTAAACACACAGCTCATCCTTAATAAATTTATATTGTTTACAAAATTCTACTTATAATATCTCCTGTACTACTTACAAATATAGTCAACTGATATACTTTATGTGGAATTACTTCAAATGATACTATACAACTGGTATAAGATTAAACTTTACATTACATTTATTTACATTTTTCTGTTTTCCTTTACCCATTCTGGAACCTAAGTAGCATAACGACCTGCTGCGTCTTAACCAGAGCCCCTTTTGCCACCACTTTTCAGAGTTCCTGAAGGGCCTTCACAGCTACCGTAGCGGTCCCAGGGCCTTCGAAGTCCCCACTGTACTTCACCCCTACAGGCAGTCCCCTACTTTGGCTGTCCAAACTCCTTAGACTAGGGGATGGAATTAATTTATTCACACACATTTTTTTATTTACATTAACCTGCACTGGTCGAATGCCCTCTAACATTTCATTTATTTTCTCTGTTGCTGTTTATTCTCTTCTTGTATATCTGTACAGATTTTGGAAAAGGATCAAACACTACCCCTGGTAAACTGTTCCACTCCTTTACACCCTTCCCACCCTTCACAATGAATGAAAATTTACCCCAATCGCTTCTACTAAAATTGCTTCTAATTTTACATTTGTGGTCAGTCCTGCCGATATACTAATTTTCCAACTGAAGCCTCTCACGGATATCTCCCCATGCTGCTTCTCCTGTATAGGCTCTATATAACCCTATAAGTCTAGTTTTCTCCCTTCTCTTACTTAAAGTTTCCCACCCTAGTTCCTTTAACATTTCTGATACACTACTCTTTCTCCTGAAATCCCCTGTTACAAACCTTGCTGCTTTTCTCTGCACACTGTCTATTTCTTTTATTAGGTATTCTTGGTGAGGTTCCCAAACACTGTTTGCATATTCCAATAATGGACGAACCATACTTAGGTAACTTTTCTCTTTTAATTCTTTGTTGCATCCTTTAAGTAGCCTCATTATGACATGTAATGATCTGTATGCTTTCACAACAATGTCATCAACATGACCCTTCCAGTGCAAATTACTTTCAAATTTTACACCTAAGTATTTACACTTGCCATGTTTTGGGATAACTACCCCATCCAAAGTATATTCAAATTCAGTTTTAAAACTCCTGTTTGTAAATGTTGTAACAGTTGATTTGCCTCCATTAACCTTCATATTATTCTCTTCAACCCATTGTTGGATACTCTCAAGGTCCCTTTGTAATTCTGAACAATCCTCAATGGTATTTATTTTCCTATAAACAATTATGTCATCTGCATACAACCTTGTTTTTGATGTTATATTATTCCCTAAATCATTTACGTATATTAAGAAAAGTAACGGACCGATTATACTACCCTGTGCAATTCCCTTCCAAACTTTCTCTTCCTGAGATACATTATTTTCTACTTTGACTTTCTTAACCCTTGAATTTAGAAATGTTTTCACCCAACGTGTAACCCTTACGTCCAGTCCTATTCCCTCCAATTTCTTTAATAATATTCCATGTTCCACTCTATCAAAGGCTTTGGAAAGATCTATGGCTATGCAATCTAACTGGCCTCCTGAATCCAATTGATCTGATATGTCCTGCTGAAATCCCACCAGTTGTGCCTCACAAGAAAATTTCTTTCTAAATCCATACTGGCTCCTCATGAACCAATTTTTATCATCACATATCCCTCTGATGTACTTCGATATTAAACTCTCCAGAATTTTACAAACTATACTGGTCAGGCTGATTGGTCTGTAGTTCTCTGGTTTCCTTTTATCACCCTTTCCTTTATAAATTGGTATTATTATAGATTCCTTCCATTCCTTTGGTATTACACTATTATTTATGACATAGTCAAAGAGAAATTTTAAATAAGGCACTATGTACCACCCCATTGTCTTTAACACCTCCCCAGTAATTTGATCACTTCCTGCTGCTTTTCCTTGCTGAAGCAGTTGGATTTCTCTGAAAATATCTTCATTTGTGAATGAGAAGCTTCTTGTTTCCCTCTGTGTCTCTCCTTCTGTATCTTCTGCATCGGTTTCCAACTCCTGACAATCATCTACTGAATATCTGAATTCCTTACTAAAGAGGTTTGCTTTCTCAGTATCTGTTAAATAGTGTTCACCCGCTTCTCCCACCATTGTAGGAATTTTGATTCCTGATATATGAATACAGCTTTTTCCATTTCCCTTTGTGGTCATTACGCTCTTGAAGAATGCCATTCATATAATTCTCTTTTGCTTCCTTTTTCACTCTATTCAGTTCCCTCATTAGCTGTTTTCTAGTTTCTCTACTCTCCCTACCTTCTTTGATTTTCCTGTTTACTATTCTACATTTTCTTTTTAATTTTCTTATTTCCTTTGTATAATAAACAGGGTCTGAGGTCATTTTACCCTTCTTAACAGGTACAAATCTCTTCTCTCCTTCCCAAATGATTCCTTTGAATTTAGCCCAAAGTGTATCCACATTACTCCCTTCACTTATCCAACAACTGAATTGTGATTTAAGGTAAGTCCCAAATTCATCAACTTTAGTTTTTCTGTACAATTTCTTGTCTTGTGTGACCCTCTTATTAAGCCTTTTTGGTATCAGTCCTACATCCATTATTACAGCTTTATGGTCACCTATTCCTTCAATTACCTCAGTTTTATCAACAATTTCCCATGGTTTAACCAAGAATACATCTAGTAAGTTATTGAGACGAGTTGGTTCTTGCACTACTTGTGTAAATAATCCCTCCCAGATTAAGTTATTTGCCAGTTTCTGTTCATGGGCTTCACTTGTAGCTCCATTCCATTCAACTTCAGGCAAATTTAGATCTCCCCCAATTATTAGCACATCATTATTATTGTTTTCATGAGTATAATCTATTATTTTCTCAAATATTTCCACGTCCCTTTCCTCTCTTCCTGGCCTGTATGTTCCTATAATTCCCACCTCCATCATATTATCACAAATTAATTTTATCCCTAATATTTCATCCCTTTCATCGGTAAACCATTCATGTGAACAATACCTTTCCTTCACCAGAATAAACACCCCCCTCCTTTTTATCTCCTCGGTCTCTACGATAGACTGTGTACCCTTCTGGAAATACTTCTCTGTTACCCACCCCTTCTCTCAACCACGATTCCACTCCTATCACTACATCAGTCTCATAAGATTCCATCAATGTACCGAATTTTAATTGTTTATTTACTACACTCTGACAGTTTACCAAGAGCAATCTCAGACCCCCTTCCTCCCTAAAAATTGACTGTTGCAATTGGTTAACTTGAAATTCGTTACTTTCCTGAGTTTCATTTTCTAGTTGGCTGAGCCAGGTTGAAGTACGGCTGGCTCTTTCTACTAGTTTTCCTGGTCAGTATTATAACTCAAGAGAGTTGCCTCTTTTACAGTACATACCTTAAGATTAATAAAATCTAGAACAATATTTGCTATCTTTTGTTTACCTGAATTGTTTAGATGAAGGCCATGCTTTGTGTAACAGTGTCTCTCGAAACTGCTGCTATCAATTACCTGTGTATTACGAAAATTTTTACAAATTTTAACCATATCTGTATTAACTTTGTCCACTTCAATGTTCACACACGAGTCTCTAATAAATCATGCCTGTGGGGCACGTTCACTACAAAGATGTTAGTGTGAGTCAGCTTACCTAGTGTACATTTAAGTTCAGAAATGACATTCTTAGCGTCGTTGTGAGCTACGTCGTTCGTCCCTCCGATGATCACTACTGCATCACGACTTCCGAGATTTCTTGCCGCCTGCTCCGTGTTTTCCAATACCTTCGTCATTGGGGCCCCAGGATAGATGACAGCCGATGCTGCAATATCTTTACTGTTCATTTTCTCCGCAATTCCCCTTGCCTGGCTATCACCAAATATGGGAATGTTCGACACTTTCGCCGGTGCACTGTGATTGTAATTAGTGGAATATTGTGTAGGAGGGATACTGACTGGAGGGTGATTGGGGATTTAAATGAGACTATGGAGTGGGTATGTGGGAAACTGGGAGTGAAATTTCTAGATCCTAATGGGTGGGTAGGAGATAGGGATCTGCGCTCAGATGGCCTTCATTTAAACCGCAGTGGTACATATAAGTTAGGAAATTTGTTTAGAAGGGTAATAGGGAGGTACATTCAGGGAAACGAGATGGCCTAGGGAGCGGTGATAAGGGAACAGGGAACTGGAATTCAAGTAGGGATGACATAAAATTGTTAGTGTTGAACTGTAGAAGTATTGTAAAGAAAGGAATAGAATTAAGTAATTTAATAGATATATATTTACCAGATATTGTAATAGGAGTTGAATCATGGCTGAGAAATGATATAATGGATGCAGAAATTTTCTCACGGCACTGGAGTGTGTATCGTGGAGATAGGATAGGAAGGGTGGGAGGGGGAGTGTTCATTCTGGTGAAAGAAGAATTTGTAAGCTACGAAAAAGTTAAAGATGAGACACATGAAATTCTAGGTGTAAGGCTCATTTCTAAAGATAATAGGCGACTTGATATATTTGGAGTGTACAGATCGAGAAAGGGTAGCACTGACGCGGATTCGGAATTATTTGATAGGATAGTCAGCTATGTGGGAAACGACATGGAAAGAAATGTGATTGTAGCGAGAGATCTGAATTTGCCAGATGTCAATTGGGAAGGAAATGCGAACGACAGGAAGCATGACCAACAAATGGCAAATAAGTTAATATGGGAAGGACAGCTGATTCAGAAAGTGATGGAACCAACCAGAGGGAAAAATATCCTGGATGTGGTGCTGATAAAACCAGATGAGCTCTATAGGGAAACTGAAGTAATAGATGGTATTAGTGATCTTGAAGCTGTTTTTTGTGGTAGTTAAAAATAAATGTGATAGAAAGGAAGGTCTTAAAAGTAGGACTGTTAGGCAGTACCATATGGCTGATAAAGCAGGCATGGGCAGTTTCTAAAAAGTAATAAAATTTACATATGATAACAATGACATTTACAATAAGGTACAAAAGTTGAAAACTAGAAAAGCGACTGGAATTGATCAGATTTCTGGGGATATACTAAAGACAATGGGTTGGGATATAGTACCATATCTGAAGTACTTATTTGATTATTGTTTGGTCGGAGGAGCTATACCAGATGAATGGAGAGTTACTATAGTAGCCCCTGTGTATAAAGGAAAGGGTGATAGACATAAAGCTGAAAATTACAGGCCAGTAAGTTTGACATGCATTGTATGTAAGCTTTGGGAAGGCATTCTTTCTGATTATATTAGACATGTTTGTGAAATTAATAACTGGTTCGATAGAAGGCAATTCGGTTTTAGGAAAGATTATTCCACTGAAGCTCAACTTGTAGGATTCCAGCAAGATATAGCAGATATCTTAGATTCTGGAGGTCAAATGGACTGTATCGCGATTGACCTGTCTGAAGCATTTGAGAGGGTGGATCATGGAAGACTACTGGCAAAAATTAGTGCAATTGGACTAGACAAAAGTGACTGAATGGGTTGCTATATTTCTAGAAAATAGATCTCAGAGAGTTAGAGTATGTGAGGTTTTGTCTGACCCTGTGATAGTTGAGAGGGGAGTTCCTCAGGGCAGTGTTATCGGATCTTTATGTTTTCTTATATATATAAATGATATGAGTAAAAGAATGGAATCGGAGGTAAGGCTTTTTGCGGATGATGTTATTCTCTATAGAGTGATAAATAAGTTACAAGATTGTGAGCAACTGCAACGTGACCTCGAAAATCTTGTGAGATGGACAGCAGGCAATGGTATGTTGATAAACGGGATTAAAAGTCAGGTTGTGAGTTTCACAAATAGGGAAAGTCCTCTCAGTTTTAATTACTGCGTTGATGGGGTGAAAGTTCCTTTTGGGGATCATTGTAAGTATCTAGGTGTTAATATAAGGAAAGATCTTCATTGGGGTAATCACATAAATGGGATTGTAAATAAAGGGTACATATCTCTGCACATGGTTATGAGGGTGTTTATGGATTGTAGTAAGGATGTAAAGGAGAGGGCATATAAGTCTCTGGTAAGACCCCAACTAGAGTATGGTTCCAGTGTATGGGACCCTCACCAGGATTACCTGATTCAAGAACTGGAAAAAATCCAAAGAAAAGCAGCTCTGTTTGTTCTGAGTGATTTCCGACAAAAGAGTAGCGTTACAAAAATGTTGCAATGTTTGGGTTGGGAAGAATTGGGAGAAAGAAGAAGAGCTGCTCGAGTAAGTGGTATGTTCTGAGCTGTCAGCGGGAAGATGGCGTGGAATGACATTAGTAGACGAATAAGTTTGAGTGGCGTTTATAAAAGTAGCATAGATCACAATATGAAGATAAAGTTGGAATACAAGAGGACAAACTGGGGCAAATATTCATTTATAGGAAGGGGAGTTAGGGATTGGAATAACTTACCAAGGGAGATGTTCAATAAATTTCCAATTTCTTTGAAATCATTTCGGAAAAGGCTAGGAAAGCAACAGATAGGGAATCTGCCACCTGGACGGCTGCCCTAAATGCAGATCAGTATTGATTGACATAACCCCTCAAGTAGTGAATTAACATCCTGTCCTCTTTATTCCTTATTGCTCTGGGCCCTCCACGTTGAATGTTTTATACTGCTGCCCCCAAGGTAAGTAATTTTGTGCCTTGTGCTCACATTGCAATTTCATGTGTCTTCATTGTTGTTGTCTGTGTCCTTGGGCGTTGGAGTAACATTTTTCTGTCTGTAGCCTTGTAACTTAAATCTTCTCCATCTCAGTAGTACACGATTAGCCTCTGTGACGTTAGGGTTTGCAAGTGTCTGCATCCGCATCATTTTGATTTTTGGGCCAGTAACTTAAACCTGTTCTTTTTTCTTCCCACAAAGGCCCAGCAGAGTGAGTATTCGATACTCCTGTAAAAGTGGTTAAACTGTTGAGGGTTCAACACATGAATTATGTTTGAATTGTAAAATGTAGGCTGTGCCTGGAAAGTGAGCAAATATGATGATTGTTGCCATAGTCGCATAGACGCTCTTTTGTAGAGGTGTTAGTAAACTGTCTCCTTGACTATTGAGTCGATGGAGCAATATCGCTCAAGTAACCTTTGTAAGATGGGGAGCGTTAAGCTCATACTGTTAAATTGGCAATTTGTTGATGTTTCTGATTTTGTACCTGGAATCTTGTTCCGTCACTGAGCGACTTGTTTTGTTAACGTTTTGCGTTTGAAAAAAGAGAGGAGAAAGGTAATATAACTTTAATTTTAAAGCTTTTAATTAACCTTTTGTTTGTAGTACATAGAACCATTCTTGCCCGCACTTTCTTTTACTTCTGTCCACCACAAAAACACTGTAAAACGTTTTTGCAGAGCGTGGTTGAATGGGTTTAGATAAAGCCTCCTTTGATGGCTAAACATAGAAATCTAAATCGACCTCTAAAATGTTTCTCGGTTGCTGGAAATTTTCAAAATTGTTAAATTTTTCTATCAACATGTCTGGCCCTCGGGAAGTCCTTGCACCTGGGTATTTGCACAAGGAGGAACTGAATTATGAGCTTCTAAGTAGGAAGGTCCAATCTGGGGCACGGTTTTGGCAGATATTGCCAAACTTAAGGAATCGTTAGACCTTCCTATTTGTATCCCGATATTTGGGGAGAAAGGAATTAATGAGGCTCTGTCCTACGATTACGAATAATACCACCGAGCTGGCTTCTGCAGTTAGTTTCTTGAAATAAGCAATCCATCTGCTAATCAACTTAAAAGAATTCATGCTAGGCTATTTCATTTTTATAATGGGGCTAGGGACCTATTGTATCTAAAATTGAAGGATGATCATGCTAAGGAAGCAAGTAATATATTGGAACACTTCTCTGATATGTCGAATAGAGTTAGTCAACTGTTGTCCGTGGCCGCTACTCGTAAAGGCAGACAGGTTCCTATGATAAACTTGTCTACGGAGGAAGAATCTAGTAGAGGGATTGAGAGCAGGGAATCTGTTTCTACTCAACAAACTTTTGCCCCATCGGAAGCAACGTGCCTCATTCAAGACAAATTCCACCGTTCTTTATGACTAATACAGTGTCTGAACCTTCTCAACCTCCAATGCCGTCACCTATTATGTCGCCCGGCTTCAGCAGCTTTCCCCATCCCTTAACTATATTGCTCAAATGTATATCAAAGTTCTCCATAACCTCAAGTAATGAAGTCACTTTTTTAAGATTTCTAGTCGAATTCCAAGACCATGCTTTAGTGCTTGCTCTCTCTCACTCCCAAATACCTCAAATTATTTACCCATATTCTGTAGGTGTCCTCTCGGACAAAGTAGTAAAAGCAATAGCCGATAGATCTTCAATAGAAGACTTCCATGCCCATCTTTTGGCTAAGTTCATTCCGACTAGGGCTATGTCATCTTTAATTCAGTACAGAGGTTGGATGAGAACCTGGCAGACTTTATTCAGGATATAAGGGTATTCGCTCGTCATTTCTCCGAAGAAGTGGAAGGAATCTTTCCGCCCTATGTTTTGCATCTCAGCCTCAAACCTTCTCGGAACTCGAGGCAATGGCAGTGTCAGCCGAAGGAGTGAGGTATGCTGACACCTCACAAGTCACCAGGGATCCCCTTCCGTCATCTAAGAGTTCTCGGTTACCACCTCGCCGAAACTTTCCCACACGCAAGTGTTATGTATGTGGATCAAGTGAACACCTTAGGAAAAAGTGTCCCTTGGTCAAATCGAGCGGAACTAGAAACGGAATTGGTCAGTCTGAAGGTTGCTTCAAGTGCACCATCTGGTGCTGCCTCCACGAATCCAAGTGATGGGAAGTGACTAGCGTACGCGGCTGAGTTACAATGTTCACCTTCCCTAGGCTCAGCTCCCATTAGATCAGGCAACGAATCCTTCAAGGATTTGTCATTTGATGGCCCTAGGGAATGTGGCAGAGACCCCAGGATTCGTGCCATTTCTGAAAATTGAAGTAAATAATGAACCTGTCACGGCTCTATTAAACTCAGGAAGCGTGAGTTCCATTATTTCCGAAGAGTGGTATTCTAAATTAAAAGTCTGTTGTAAATTTCCGGACTATTGTTTCTCTCCCATTAAGTGTGTCTCGGAAAACTCGTCACCATTGAGAATTTTAGGTTTTCCTTTATTTAAAGTTCGCATTTCCAAACTTACCTGGAAAGTTAATTTGTTTTGTAGCTAAACAATTGTCTTGCCCTGTAATATTGGGGGCCGATTTTTTCTCATACAGCTCTTCTGCTCGACATTCAGTGCAAGTCGTGCACCTTCAAGTTTGCTATTAACTGTAATATTCTCCTTCTGAAATGTTATTCTATGTCTATTTCGCCTACCCGGAGTGAAATGTCGTTAGATCTTAGGCATCCGCCTGAGGATCAGTATGAAAGTATTAGAAGGTTATGCCAGTCCTTCCCCGACGTACTTTCAGATACCCTTGGAGTCACAGACCTTATTAAATATAAGATTGAACTAACAGATTCTATTCCAGTTAGGTTTCCTCTTTATAGACTTCGCCACCAGTAGCGGCGATTGAGAATTAGAAGTGGGGGGGGGGGGTGAATGTATAGACAACAGAAAGTACCCGTTTTAGGGATATAGCGGGCAGTGGTGGTGGGGGGGGGGGTATACACATCAACACTAAACAAAAAAAAGCTACAATATTGTAAGTTTTTGATGCTCTTTGAGCGAATTTCGACAGAGAGGTAAAGGTTGACAGTTTACTAATTTAAGTGAGATTTTGATTCAATACTATAGGCCTACAATATTATACACGTATTGCAATTCAATAGAATTACGGCGTGATTATAAAATTAAACAATTATTTAGTATTTGAATACACTCTAAGAAACTACCAGAGACTGTCAGACTGACGAACGCACGCGCACAGCGAGTGAATCATAGGGGAACCTGTCCTAAAATGACATACTTCGATAAAGCGACATACCGGTCGTTTCTTGTAAATGACGTACGGGCCAGCACTTATCTCTAGCTTGAATTATTCATGGATTGGTAAGACTGCAGCAGAGTTTATAGCATTGCTGTTGTTGCCGCGGTTTTTGCGTAGTAGTGGAAATCTATCAACATCACGTAATTGAATTATAAAGTAAATACCAAATATGTTTATTTCAAATAGCGTAACAAATTTTTTACATATAGGGTAACTAAAAGTATTCATTCTGATTATTTTGCGGTATTTACATAACCCCTCACACCAGGCGTTTGCGAACATTGCTGTGATGTATGATTAACAATGTTGGTAAAATGACATACTATGTGCTAAGTTAAAATGGCATACTATGTGCTAAGCTAAAATGACATTCCGTACTATGTGCTAAGGTAAAATGACATACTATGTGCTAAGGTAAAATGACATACCGTACTATGAGCTAAGGTAAAATGACATACTATGTGCTAAGGTAAAATGACATTCCGTACAATGTGCTAAGGTAAAATGATATACTATGTGCTAAGATAAATGGCATACTATGTGCTAAGGTAAAATGACATACTATGTGCTAAGGTAAATGGCATACTATGTGCTAAGGTAAAATGACATACTATGTGCTAAGGTAAAATGACATACTATGTGCTAAGCTAAAATGACATACTATGTGCTAAGGTAAAATGACATACTATGTGCTAAGGTAAAATGACACACTATGTGCTAAGCTAAAATAACATACTATGTGCTAAGGTAAAATTACGTACTATGTGCTAAGGTAAAATGACGTACCGTACTATGTGCTAAGGTAAAATGACATACCGTACTATGTGCTAAGCTAAAATGACATACTATGTGCTAAGGTAAAATGACATACTATGTGCTAGGGTAAAATGACATACTATGTGCTAAGGTAAAATGATATACTATGTGCTAAGGTAAAATGAAATACTATGTGCTAAGGTGAAATGACATACTATGTGCTAAGGAAAAATGACATACTATGTGCTAAGGTAAAATGACATACCGTACTATGTGCTAAGGTAAAATGAAATACTATGTGCTAAGTTAAAATGATATACTATGTGCTAAGCTAAAATGACATACTTTGTGCTAAGGTAAAATACACACTATGTGCTAAGGTAAAATGACATACTATGTGCTAAGCTAAAATGACATACTATGTGCTAAGGTAATATGACATACCGTACTATGTGCTAAGGTAATATGACATACCGTACTATGTGCTAAGGTAAAATGACATACTATGTGCTAAGCTAAATGACATACTATGTGCTAAGGTAAAATGACATACTATGTGCTAAGCTAAAATGACATACTATGTGCTAAGGTAAAATGACATACTATGTGCTAAGCTAAATGACACACTATGTGCTAAGCTAAAATAACATACTATATGCTAAGGTAAAATTACATACTATGTGCTAAGGTAAAATGACATACCGTACTATGTGCTAAGGTAAAATGTCATACCGTACTATGTGCTAAGCTAAAATGACATACTATGTGCTAAGGTAAAATGACATACTATGTGCTAAGGTAAAATGACATACTATGTGCTAAGGTAAAATGATATACTATGAGCTAAGGTAAAATGAAATACTATGTGCTAAGGTGAAATGACATACATGTGCTAAGGTAAAATGACATACTATGTGCTAAGGTAAAATGACATACCGTACTATGTGCTAAGGTAAAATGAAATACTATGTGCTAAGCTAAAATGATATACTATATGCTAAGCTAAAATGACATACTATGTGCTAAGGTAAAATGACATACTATGTGCTAAGCTAAAATGACATACTATGTGCTAAGGCAAAATGACATACCGTACTATGTGCTAAGGTAAAATGACATACTATGTGCTAAAGTAAAATGCCATACTATGTGCTAAGGTAAAATGACATACTATGTGCTAAGGTATAATGACATACCGTACTATGTGCTAAGGTAAAATGACATACCGTACTATGTGCTAATGTAAAATGACATACCGTACTATGTGCTAAGGTAAAATGACATACTATGTGCTAAGGTAAATGGCATACTATGTGCTAAGGTAAAATGACATACTATGTGCTCAGGTAAAATGACATATTATGTGCTAAGGTAAAATGACATACTATGTGCTAAGGTAAAATGACATACTATGTGCTAAGGTAAAATGACATACTATGTGCTAAAGTAAAATGACATACCGTACTATGTGCCAAGGTAAAATGACATACTATGTGCTAAGGTAAATGGCATACTATGTGCTAAGGTAAAATGACATACTATATGCTAAGGTGAAATGACATACTATGTGCTAAGGAAAAATGACATACTATGTGCTAAGGTAAAATGACATACCGTACTATGTGCTAAGGTAAAATGAAATACTATGTGCTAAGTTAAAATGATATACTATGTGCTAAGCTAAAATGACATACTTTGTGCTAAGGTAAAATACACACTATGTGCTAAGGTAAAATGACATACTATGTGCTAAGCTAAAATGACATACTATGTGCTAAGGTAATATGACATACCGTACTATGTGCTAAGGTAATATGACATACCGTACTATGTGCTAAGGTAAAATGACATACTATGTGCTAAGCTAAATGACATACTATGTGCTAAGGTAAAATGACATACTATGTGCTAAGCTAAAATGACATACTATGTGCTAAGGTAAAATGACATACTATGTGCTAAGCTAAATGACACACTATGTGCTAAGCTAAAATAACATACTATATGCTAAGGTAAAATTACATACTATGTGCTAAGGTAAAATGACATACCGTACTATGTGCTAAGGTAAAATGTCATACCGTACTATGTGCTAAGCTAAAATGACATACTATGTGCTAAGGTAAAATGACATACTATGTGCTAAGGTAAAATGACATACTATGTGCTAAGGTAAAATGATATACTATGAGCTAAGGTAAAATGAAATACTATGTGCTAAGGTGAAATGACATACATGTGCTAAGGTAAAATGACATACTATGTGCTAAGGTAAAATGACATACCGTACTATGTGCTAAGGTAAAATGAAATACTATGTGCTAAGCTAAAATGATATACTATATGCTAAGCTAAAATGACATACTATGTGCTAAGGTAAAATGACATACTATGTGCTAAGCTAAAATGACATACTATGTGCTAAGGCAAAATGACATACCGTACTATGTGCTAAGGTAAAATGACATACTATGTGCTAAAGTAAAATGCCATACTATGTGCTAAGGTAAAATGACATACTATGTGCTAAGGTATAATGACATACCGTACTATGTGCTAAGGTAAAATGACATACCGTACTATGTGCTAATGTAAAATGACATACCGTACTATGTGCTAAGGTAAAATGACATACTATGTGCTAAGGTAAATGGCATACTATGTGCTAAGGTAAAATGACATACTATGTGCTCAGGTAAAATGACATATTATGTGCTAAGGTAAAATGACATACTATGTGCTAAGGTAAAATGACATACTATGTGCTAAGGTAAAATGACATACTATGTGCTAAAGTAAAATGACATACCGTACTATGTGCCAAGGTAAAATGACATACTATGTGCTAAGGTAAATGGCATACTATGTGCTAAGGTAAAATGACATACTATATGCTAAGGTAAAATGACATACTATGTGCTAAGGTAAAACGACATACCGTACTATGTGCTAAGGTAAAATGACATACTACGTGCTAAGCTAAAATTACATACTATGTGCTAAGGTAAAATGACATACCGTACTATATGCTAAGGTAAAATGACATACTATGTGCTAAGGTAAAATGACATACTATGTGCTAAGGTAAAATGATATACTATGTGCTAAGGTAAAATGACATACTATGTGCTAAGCTAAAATGACATACTATGTGCTAAGGTAAAATGACATACCGTACTATGTGCTAAGCTAAAATAACATACTATGTGCTAAGGTAAAATGACATACTATGTGCTAAGGTAAAATGACATACTATGTGCTAAAGTAAAATGACATACCGTACTACGTGCTAAGGTAAAATGACATACTATGTGCTAAGGTAAAAGGCATACTATGTGCTAAGGTAAAATGACATACTACGTGCTAAGGTAAAATGACATACTATGTGCTAAGGTAAAATGATATACCGTACTATGTGCTAAGGTAAAATGACATACTATGTGCTAAGCTAAAATGACATACTATGTGCTAAGGTAAAATGACATACCGTACTATGTGCTAAGGTAAAATGACATACTATGTGCTAAGGTAAAATGCCATACTATGTGCTAAGGTAAAATGATATACTATGTGCTAAGGTAAAATGACATACTATGTGCTAAGCTAAAATGACATACTATGTGCTAAGGTAAAATGACATACCGTACTATGTCCTAAGAAAAATAACAATATATGTGCTAAGGCAAAATGACATACTATGTGCTAAGGCAAAATGACATACTATGTGCTAAGGTAAAATGACATACTATCTGCTAAGGTAAAATGACATACCGTACTATGTGCTAAGCTAAAATGACATAATATGTGCTAAGGTAAAATGACATACCGTACTATGTGCTAAGGTAAAATGACATACCGTACTATGTGCTAAGGTAAAATGACATACCGTACTATGTGCTAAGGTAAAATACCATACTATGTGCTAAGGTAAAATGACATATTATATGCTAAGCTAAAATGACATACTATGTGCTAAGGTAAAATGACATACTATGTGCTAAGGTAAATGGCAAACTATGTGCTAAGGTAAAATGACATACTATGTGCTAAGGTAAAATGACACACTATGTGCTAAGCTAAAATGACATACTATGTGCTAGGGTAAAATGACATACCGTACTATGTGCTAAGGTAAAATGACATACTATGTGCTAAAGAAAAATGACATACTATGTGCTAAGGTAAAATGACATACCGTACTATGTGCTAAGGTAAAATGACATACTATGTGCTAAGATAAAATCACATACCGTACTATGTGCTAAGGTAAAATGACATACTATGTGCTAAGGTAAAATGACATACCGTACTATGTGCTAAGCTAAAATGACATACTATGTGCTAAGGTAAAATGACATACCGTACTATGTGCTAAGCTAAAATAACATATATGTGCTAAGGTAAAATGACATACTATGTGCTAAGGTAAAATGACATACTGTACTATGTGCTAAGGTAAAATGACATACCGTACTATGTGCTAAGCTAAAATGACATACTATGTGCTAAGGTAAAATGACATACCGTACTATGTGCTAAGCTAAAATGACATACAATGTGCGAAGGTAAAATGACATACCGTATTATGTGCTAAGGTAAAATGACATACTATGTGCTAAGGTAAAATGACATACCGTACTATGTGCTGGGTAAATTGACATACCGTACTATGTGCTAAGGTAAAATGACATACCGTACTATGTGCTAAGGTAAAATGACGTACTATGTGCTGAAGTAAAATGACATACCGTACTATGTGCTATGGTAAAATGACATACTATGTGCTAAGGTAAATGGCATACTATGTGCTAAGGTAAAATGACATACTATGTGCTAAGCTAAAATGACATACTATGTGTTAAGGTAAAATGACATACCGTACTATGTGCTAAGGTAAAATGACATACTATGTGCTAAGCTAATATGACATACTATGTGCTAAGGTAAAATGACATACCGTACTATGTGCTAAGGTAAAATGACATACTATGTGCTAAGGTAAAATGACATACTATGTGCTAAGGTAAAATGACATACCGTACTATGTGCTAAGGTAAAATGACATAATATGTGCTAAGCTAAAATGATATACTATGTGCTAAGCTAAAATGACATACTATGTGCTAAGGTAAAATGACATACTATGTGTTAAGGTAGTATGTCATACCGTACTATGTGCTAAGGTAAAATGCCATACTATGTGCTAAGGTAAAATGACATATTATGTGCTAAGCTAAAATGACTTGCTACGTGCTAAGGTAAAATGACATACTATGTGCTACGGTATAATGACATACCGTACTATGTGCTAAGGTAAAATGACATACCGTACTATGTGCTAATGTAAAATGACATACCGTACTATGTGCTAAGGTAAAATGACATACTATGTGCTAAGGTAAATGGCATACTATGTGCTAAGGTAAAATGACATACTATATGTTCAGCTAAAATGACATATTATGTGCTAAGGTAAAATGACATACTATGTGCTAAGGTAAAATGACATACTATGTGCTAAAGTAAAATGACATACCGTACTATGTGCTAAGGTAAAATGACATACTATGTGCTAAGGTAAATGGCATACTATGTGCTAAGGTAAAATGACTTACTATATGCTAAGGTAAAATGACATACTATGTGCTAAGGTAAAACGACATACCGTACTATGTGCTAAGGTAAAATGACATACTACGTGCTAAGCTAAAATTACATACTATGTGCTAAGGTAAAATGACATACCGTACTATATGCTAAGGTAAAATGACATACTATGTGCTAAGGTAAAATGACATACTATGTGCTAAGGTAAAATGATATACTATGTGCTAAGGTAAAATGACATACTATGTGCTAAGCTAAAATGACATACTATGTGCTAAGGTAAAATGACATACCGTACTATGTGCTAAGCTAAAATAACATACTATGTGCTAAGGTAAAATGACATACTATGTGCTAAGGTAAAATGACATACTATGTGCTAAAGTAAAATGACATACCGTACTACGTGCTAAGGTAAAATGACATACTATGTGCTAAGGTAAAAGGCATACTATGTGCTAAGGTAAAATGACATACTACGTGCTAAGGTAAAATGACATACTATGTGCTAAGGTAAAATGATATACCGTACTATGTGCTAAGGTAAAATGACATACTATGTGCTAAGCTAAAATGACATACTATGTGCTAAGGTAAAATGACATACCGTACTATGTGCTAAGGTAAAATGACATACTATGTGCTAAGGTAAAATGACATACTATGTGCTAAGGTAAAATGATATACTATGTGCTAAGGTAAAATGACATACATGTGCTAAGCTAAAATGACATACTATGTGCTAAGGTAAAATGACATACCGTACTATGTCCTAAGAAAAATAACAATATATGTGCTAAGGCAAAATGACATACTATGTGCTAAGGCAAAATGACATACTATGTGCTAAGGTAAAATGACATACTATGTGCTAAGGTAAAATGACATACCGTACTATGTGCTAAGCTAAAATGACCTAATATGTGCTAAGGTAAAATGACATACCGTACTATGTGCTAAGGTAAAATACCATACTATGTGCTAAGGTAAAATACCATACTATGTGCTAAGGTAAAATGACATATTATATGCTAAGCTAAAATGACATACTATGTGCTAAGGTAAAATGACATACTATGTGCTAAGGTAAATGGCAAACTATGTGCTAAGGTAAAATGACATACTATGTGCTAAGGTAAAATGACATACTATGTGCTAAGCTAAAATGACATACTATGTGCTAGGGTAAAATGACATACCGTACTATGTGCTAAGGTAAAATGACATACTATGTGCTAAAGAAAAATGACATACTATGTGCTAAGGTAAAATGACATACCGTACTATGTGCTAAGGTAAAATGACATACTATGTGCTAAGATAAAATCACATACCGTACTATGTGCTAAGGTAAAATGACATACTATGAGCTATGGTAAAATGACATACCGTACTATGTGCTAAGCTAAAATGACATACTATGTGCTAAGGTAAAATGACATAGCGTACTATGTGCTAAGCTAAAATAACATATATGTGCTAAGGTAAAATGACATACTATGTGCTAAGGTAAAATGACACACTGTACTATGTGCTAAGGTAAAATGACATACCGTACTATGTGCTAAGCTAAAATGACATACTATGTGCTAAGGTAAAATGAGATACCGTACTATGTGCTAAGCTAAAATGACATACAATGTGCGAAGGTAAAATGACATACCGTACTATGTGCTAAGGTAAAATGACATACTATGTGCTAAGGTAAAATGACATACCGTACTATGTGCTGGGTAAATTGACATACCGTACTATGTGCTAAGGTAAAATGACATACCGTACTATGTGCTAAGGTAAAATGACGTACTATGTGCTGAAGTAAAATGACATACCGTACTATGTGCTATGGTAAAATGACATACTATGTGCTAAGGTAAATGGCATACTATGTGCTAAGGTAAAATGACATACTGTGTGCTAAGCTAAAATGACATACTATGTGTTAAGGTAAAATGACATACCGTACTATGTGCTAAGGTAAAATGACATACTATGTGCTAAGCTAAAATGACATACTATGTGCTAAGGTAAAATGACATACGGTACTATGTGCTAAGGTAAAATGACATACTATGTGCTAAGGTAAAATGACATACTATGTGCTAAGGTAAAATGACATACCGTACTATGTGCTAAGGTAAAATGACATACTATGTGCTAAGCTAAAATGATATACTATGTGCTAAGCTAAAATGACATACTATGTGCTAAGGTAAAATGACATACTATGTGTTAAGGTAATATGTCATACCGTACTATGTGCTAAGGTAAAATGCCATACTATGTGCTAAGGTAAAATGACATATTATGTGCTAAGCTAAAATGACTTGCTACGTGCTAAGGTAAAATGACATACTATGTGCTAAGGTAAATGGCAAACTATGTGCTAAGGTAAAATGACATACTATGTGCTAAGGTAAAATGACATACTTTGTGCTAAGCTAAAATGGCATACTATGTGCTAAGGTAAAATGACTTACTATGTGCTAAGGTAAAATGACATACTATGTGCTAAGCTAAAATGACATACTATGTGCTAAGGTAAAATGACATAGCGTACTATGTGCTAAGGTAAAATGACATACTATGTGCAAAAGTAAAATGACATACTATGTGCTAAGGTAAAATGTCATACCGTACTATGTGCTAAGGTAAAATGACATACTATGTGCTAAGGTAAATAGACATACCGTACTGTGTACTAAGGTAAAAAGACATACTATGTGCTAAGGTAAAATGACATACTATGTGCTAAGCTAAAATGACATACTATGTGCTAAGGTAAAATGACATACCGTACTATGTGCTAAGGTAAAATGACATACCGTACTATGTGCTAAGGTAAAATGACATACCGGACTATGTGCTAAGGTAAAATGACATACCATGTGCTAAGATAAAATGACATACCGTACTATGTGCTAAGCTAAAATGACATACTATGTGCTAAGGAAAATGACATACTATGTGCTAAGGTAAAATGACATACCGTACTATGTGCTAAGGTAAAATGACATACCGTACTATGTGCTAAGGTAAAATGACATACCGTACTATGTGCTAAGGTAAAATGACATACCATGTGCTAAGGTAAAATGACATACCGTACTATGTGCTAAGCTAAAATGACATACTATGTGCTAAGGTAAAATGACATACTATGTGCTAAGCTAAAATGACATACTATGTGCTAAGGTAAAATGGCATACTATGTGCTAATGTAAAATGACATACCGTACTATATGCTAAGGTAAAATGACATACTATGTGCTAAGGTAAAATGACATACTATGTGCTAAGGTAAAATGACATACTATGTGCTAGTGTAAAATGACATACTATGTGCTAAGATAAAATGACATACTATGTGTTAAGGTAAAATGACATACTATGTGCTAAGCTAAATGACATACTATGTGCTAAGGAAAAATGACATACTATGTGCTACGGTAAAATGACATACCGTACTATGTGCTAAGGTAAAATGACATACTATGTGCTAAGCTAAAATGACATACTATGTGCTACGGTAAAATGACATACTATGTGCTACGGTAAAATGACATACTATGTGCTAATGTAAAATGACATACCGTACTATGTGCTAAGGTAAAATGACATACTATGTGCTAAGGTAAAATGACATACTATGTGCTAAGGTAAAATGACATACTATGTGCTAAGGTAAAATGACATACTATGTGCTAAGGTAAAATGACATACCGTACTATGTGCTAAGGTAAAATGACATACTATGTGCTAAGGTAAAATGACATACTATGTGCTAAGGTAAAATGACATACCGTACTATGTGCTAAGGTAAAATGACATACCGTACTATGTGCTAAGGTAAAATGACATACTATGTGCTAAGGTAAAATGACATACTATGTGCTAATGTAAAATGACATACCGTACTCTGTGCTAAGGTAAAATGACATACTATGTGCTAAGGTAAAATAATATATACTATGTAGTAAGGTAAAATAAAATACTGTGTGCTAAGGTGAAATGACAAACTATGTGCTAAGGTAACATGACATACTATGTGCTAAGCTAAAATGATATACTATGTGCTAAGGTAAAATGTCATACTATGTGCTAGTGTAAAATAACATACTATGTGCTAAGGTAAAATGACATACTATGTGCAAAGGTAAAATGACATACTATGTGCTAAGTTAAAATGACATACTATGTGCTAAGGTAAAATGACATACTATGTGCTAAGGTAAAATGACATACTATGTGCAAAGGTAAAATGACATACTATGTGCAAAGGTAAAATGACATACTATGTGCTAAGGTAAAATGACATACCGTACTATGTGTTAAGCTAAAATGACATACTATGTGCAAAGGTAAAATGACATACTATGTGCAAAGGTAAAATGACATACTATGTGCTAAGGTAAAATGACATACCGTACTATGTGTTAAGCTAAAATGACATACTATGTGCAAAGGTAAAATGACATACTATGTGCTAAGTTAAAATGACATACTATGTGCTAAGGTAAAATGACATACTATGTGCTAAGGTAAAATGACATACTATGTGCAAAGGTAAAATGACATACTATGTGCAAAGGTAAAATGACATACTATGTGCTAAGGTAAAATGACATACCGTACTATGTGTTAAGCTAAAATGACATACTGTGTCATTTTACCCGAGCAAAGTTTAATTTCGTTTTCCTCCTTCACACTATTAAGACCATTGGTAATTGGACGAATAGAACTAAATCACGGTTGTTGTTGTTGTCGTTATTGGTGATGGTGGTGGTGGTTGTCGGTTAACCTTTTGAGGGTTGGGAAATTTGTGGTCGTCAACCCACTATTATTATTATTATTATTATTTTTATTATTATTATTATTATTATTATTATTATTATTATTATTACTACTGTTACGGAGTTATCCGTGGTAGTTAGAGGTGAAAGAAGGTGCGGGCGGGAATAGGTCTCAACTTTCGTAATTTAAAACATTAACAAAGGTTATATTTTCTTTTCAAAATCAACAAATGGGAACAAATAACAAAGATGTAACAGGTACCAAGTAGCAAGTTAACAATTTAAGAATTTACAGAGCCCCAAGATTAATTTATGAGCTTTCAGCACACCACCACAATAGTAACAGGGCAGAAAACCCCTAAGTACAAGGAGCACTTGCTCCTAATTACAACATTA